>NC_066627.1:11054491-11333781 GCF_025201925.1 Gopherus flavomarginatus | reverse complement strand
CACCCCCTATTGATGGCCAAGTTTCTCCTTTCCTTGGCAATAAGACAGACTCTTGTTTTCCCAGCCAGCCGATCGCCCAGTGTCATCACCCTGCCTGCTGACTGGGCAGGGTAACTCCTCAGGTCACCACCCCTTTCTCCAGTCTGCCTTGAGCTGGGAGAGTGAGGAAAAGGGTGAGGGATGACACTGAACATCCTCCATCCATCGCTCCATCACCAGAGCAAGTGAGTGGCATTAGGGTTGCTCGGTGGCATCCCCTGTCTGTCTGGGGAGAGGCAGAAAGAGGGGAAAAGAATCTCTCCCAAAGGAGATTGGATTTGCAAACAGCCCCCAGGAACCCCTCACTCTCAGACTTGGGAGGGGCTTCTCCAGAGCCATCTCCAGTGTGTTTGGCAAGGTCCCAGCAATGGGGCTCCCAGCAATTCCCTTGTGGGAGACTGTTCCCCAGGCTGAGAGTCTCTGAGTGGGCCAGACCCGGGGAGCTGCTGAGCATGGAAATCAATGGGAAATGAGGGGGCCCTGGCCTTGCTATGCCTAGGGACTTTGAAGTGGGGAATGGTTTCCCAGGAGAAGTCCAGACTCCTGGGTTCTGTTCCTTCTCTAGCCTGGGTGGGGGGATGTGGCGGGGGTGAGTGTGTCCTGGATTGGCAGGAGGGAGCTACTTGTCCAAAGTGACCGATGATCTTTGTGACTGACCCTAGTGCTCGAAAAAGACGAGACTCCCCTGTTCTTGCAGCCCCAGGGATGAGGAGGGGGAACGCTGAAGGGGAGCAGATCATGCAAGTGTGTGTAGCCTGCACTCCCTGCACCCCGGTGGCGGGAGGAGGAGCTGCTCTGGCTGGGGCAGTGATGTGTGGGGACCAAACAGGCTGGTTAGCGAGAGGCTGCCTTGACTACAGACTCATGCCTGCTCCTTGCTGGGTTCCAGGATGGCCAGGCTCCTGAGGATGTTCAGGAAGAAGGCTCTGCAGGTGTTCCCAGAGCCTGAGGGAAGCAGCTGCCATCTTCCCCAGGAGCGGAGGTTGGATCATTTCACAGGCCTCCTGTATGACACAATAGCTACTTTGGGGGCAAACCCATTCCAGAAAGGCATCTAGTCTTCATGAAATGACATCAAGAGATGGAGAATCCACCACTTTCCTTGGTAGCTTGTTCCTGTGTGAATCATCCTCACTCTTGAATATTTGTGCCAGTACCATTTTTGTAATATGAATTTGTCTCTTTTCATCTTCCAGCCATTGGGTCTTGTTATGCCTTTCTCTGCTCCATTAAAGAGCCCTTTAATACCCAGTCTTTTCTATCCATTCTGGCACTTCAACACTTCAATGAAGTCACCTTTCAATCTTCTTTTGATAAGCTAAACAAGTTGAGCTTGTTCAATAGCGCACTAGAAGGCATTTTTCTCCAACCCTCAGTACATTTGTTGGCTCTTTGCTGTCCCAGCCCCAATTTCACAACATCTTTTTCAAATGAGGACACCGAAACTGGAGGCAGTATTCCAATATCAGTCTCACTGATGCCGTGTCACCTCCTGTGACGTTATTGACATGATGATGTTTGTCCATCATTGTCGATGAAGACCTCAGCAACTCATTCGTTCGATGACCGTACTCTGTGCGTCCGAATATCACTGATCAGTCCAATTTGGGCATGGAACGTCCTGTTACACATTGGACAGACGTGATGGCACTGTTGATAATGTGCAGGCAGCTCTGGACTTGCACAGCTCACGCTTTCTTTCAGCCTCAGCAGTATGTCTCACTTCAGAGGTATTACTGCCTGTCTGAATGAGGCTGCGCCATGCTGGACGGTTCAGCGTGAGGGTTTCCCATGTGGCAATGTTGATCTTGAGGGCCTTCAGAGAGATCTTCAGCGTGTCCTTGAACCGCTTCTTTTCTCCTCCATGAGAGCACTTTCCCTGGGTGAGTTCTCCGTAGAAGAGTTGTTTAGGAATGCGCTCGTCTGACATTCTCACAACATGTCCGGCCCATCTGGTCTGGGCTCTCATCATCAGTGTGTGAACTGACGGCAGACTGGCTCTGGTAAGGACTTCAGTATCGGGCACTTTGTCCTGCCATCTGATTTTTAGAAGCTTTCGCATACAGGAAATGTTGAAGTGATCGATCCTTCATGCATGACTCTGATAAACAGTCCACGTCTTGCAGGCGTACAGCAGAGTGGAAGCACCACTGCTTGGTAGATCTTCAGCTTCGTTGGTAGGCTGATCCCTCGATGTTCCCAGATGTTGGAGCGCAATCGGCCAAATGCAGAGCTAGCTTTAGCAGTTCGGCAGTTTACTTCAACATTGATTGACACTGCTCAGGAAAGGGTACTGCCCAGGTACATGAAGTGGTCCACTGCCTTACGTCTCTGTCCATTTACAGTGATGGACGGTTCTGAGTAGGGAGCATGGGGAGCTGCCTGGTGCATAACCTCAGTCTTCTTGATCTTCATGGTGAGACCGAAGTTGTTGCATGCAGATGAAAACTTGTCCACACTAGCTTGCATTTCTGGCTCTGTACTAGCATTCAGAGCACAATCATCGGCAAAGAAAAAGTCTCAAAATACAGTTTCCTTCACCTTGGTGATGGCACACAGTCACCTCAGATTGAGTAGTTTCCCATCAGTTCTGTACTTCAGGCCTACTCCTTCAGTGCAGTGTTGAAAGGCATCAGTCAGAGTGGCAGAGAATATCATGCTGAACAAAGTGGGTGCTTAAAACACACCCTTGTTTGATACCATTGGTGACTGGGAAGGCCTCAGATGTTTCACCGTCATCCAGGACACGAGCCATCATATCGTGATGAAACTGACGTACCATTTGTATGAATCTGTCTGGACAGCCGAATTTCGACATGATCCTCCACAGGCCCTGGCGACTGACAAAGTCGAATGCTTTCGTGAGGTCCACAAAAGTTGTGTAGAGTTCACGATTCTGCTCTTGACATTTCTCCTGTAGCTGATGCGCAGCGAAGATCATGTCAATAGTCCCACTTCCCTTGCGGATGCCACACTGTGATTCTGGCAGTAAGCCGTGCTCCAGGTGAGTGACCAATTGGTTCAACAGAACCCGTGCAAGAACTTTCCCAGCTGTAGAAAGCAGCGAGATTCCACGGTGATTGTTGCATACCTGGCGATTGCCCTTCCTCTTATAGAGGTGCACGATCCACGCATCTCTAAATTCCTGTGGAATGGATCCCTGCTTCCAGAAGGACTGAAACAGCTCAATGAGTTTCCGTAGCAACATGAGTCCAACGACTTTGTACACCTCTGCAGGTATGGCATCTGACCCTGGGGCTTTGCCGCTTGACAGCTGGTTGATGGCTTTCTTCACTTCGTCCTCTTCTGGTGAAGCATCCAAGGAGTCATTGGCTGCAGCCTGGGGCATCTTTTCAATGGCCTCATCTTTGATGACTGAGGGGCAGCTGAGAACTGCTTCAAAATGTTCAGCTCATCTCTGGAGAATCTGTGGCTTTCCTGTAAGGAGCACAGTGCCATCAGAGCTCAGGAGGGGAAAGTTCCCAGAAGACTGTGGACCATAGAGTGTATTGAGGGCTTCATAGTACTGCTTATAGTCGTTCCTGTCTGCATACGCCTGTATTTCATCTGCTTTGATGCTCAGCCACAAGTCCCGCATTTTGCACATTCGGTTCTGTACTGTTCTGTGAGTGTTGATAAAGGTGGTTTTCTTTGCCGCTGAGGATGTATAGTTCTGATATGCATGATGCAGGTGGTGCTTCTCAGCAAATAAGGCCTGGATTTCCACATCATTTTAGTCAACCAGTCTTGCCGCCTGCGTGTGGAGGACCCCAATACCTTTGATGCAGCTGTATGGACAGTGTTGCGGAATCGCTCCCAGTCTTTCTCAGCGTCATCCTCAATACGAAGATCAGGAAGCTCATTCTCTAGGTCTTCCACTAGATTTTCAGTTATGCGGTTGTTCTTCAGCTTCGACACGTTGATCCTTTGAGAGCCTTGCAGCCTTGTGGTCGTCTCTTCGGCATGATACGGAGCTTCATTTTAGATACTATGAGCCTGTGATCTGTCCAACAGTCAGCGCCGCACATAGCTTTTGTAACCCTGACATCTTGTCTGTCCCTTCTCCTGATGATGACATAGTCAATCAGATGCCAGTGCTTGGAACAGGGATGCATTCATGAAGTCCTGTTACGGGTAGGGAGGCGGAAGACAGTATTGGTGATCAGAAGGTCATGTGCTTCACACGTTTTCAGCAGTAACAGACCATTGCTGTTACACTTTCCCACTCCAGTTTTCCCAATGACTCCTTCCCAGGCTGCGGCATCGCATCCAACTCTTGCATTAAAATCGCCAAGCAGGATCAGCTTGTCTGTGCTGTGCACTGATGATAGCAGAGCATCTAGTTCTTCGTAGAATTTATCCTTCACTTCCTCTGGAGACACCTCACATGCCAACCTTTGCACAATATTTGCTGCACATATATAACAGTGGTGGCAACAATGATCTCTGCGGTCCCAGTTCATATTAATAACGTCACAGAGGGCTATAGAGAAGTGGGAGGGAGTCGTCTTCCAGCCAGTGCGTCTCGTCCGTTTCTCCCCTGCCACTTGGGTTGAGGTGGGAAGGGAGCAAAACAAGCCCGGCTGAAGGTTTTGCGCTCGGCCCTGAAGATTAAGCCCGAATCCCTGTCATGGCTAGGTCGGGGTTGTCCTGGGCTCTGTAGGGGGAGGGCTCAGCTGGGAGAAGCGGATTTTGTCTCTGATAGATAAGGGCTTTGTCAGTGGGAAGCTGTAGGTCACATGTGGGGGGTGACAGTGGGCTTTGAGCTGGGGCAGCAGCAGCAGCAGGGGAGCAATGTGTGTGTGGCGGGGGTGGGGGGGGGGGGCTTTCGCTTGGTAAAAATGAACCTGACAAGCCGCTCCCCGTGCTGGAGCAAAAGTCTCTCATTTATCTCCTCAACTTCCCTCCATGAAAATCTCCACCTCTCCCCCGGCGCAGAGAGATCTCTTCACTCCCATGGATATTTGTAATTGTTTGGACTCTTCCTTGGCCTTTTTCAAATAGTTTTCCTCAAAAAATGAAAAAGGACATTTCAAATGAGAAAAACAAACCAAACCAGAGAAACCCCCACCACACACAGTTTGGGTCTGAATTTTTCTGCTGAAATTTGGAGACAATAAAACTCATCCCTTTGTTGGCTAGAAACCAAAGCTAGACCTCCCCCACTGTAGCTGTGACTTCTGCTACTGAAACACCAATGCTCTGACTCCTCTTGTGAGACATTTCTCTGCACAATACTGCTGCTAATCCAGTTACTGACTCCAGGGAACATTTTCCTTATCCTGGTTCTGTGTGTCACTGGTTTCCCTAGCAAAGATCAGTCCCTGGCCCTGTGGTCCAAACATCCTCATTTACATCAATCTTCAAGTTGAGAATCATTTCCTATTCCTGCCCTGTGGGAGGGGAGACTTTTAAATGTGCTCTCTGTGCGACTGCGCATGGCTAAGCAAAGAGAACAAACCCAAATCCCCCCTGTGCTTTGGGAGCCAGGTTTGCGGTGGGAATTCTGTAGTTCAGATGGCTTCAAGCCTGGACATTGTGATTCTTTACCAGTTTCTCTGGCATTGGGGCATTTTTGTGCTCCCAACTGTGATGGCCGAGTGGTTAAGGCATTGGAGTTGAAATCCATTAGGGTTCCCCTGTGCAGGTTTGAATCTTGCTCACAGCGAGGCCTGTGTTTCAGCCAGTCTCTAACCCAGGCAATACCTCTGTACAACCCACTGAGACACTCTCAATTCTCTCCCCACCCAAAGTAAATCCGGTTCTGCTCCTTTCATAGAGGTCCCTGGGACACCACCTCACACTGTGTCCCCGAGGTGTCAGGCAAACTCTCAGCACCTGACACCTCTGCCACTCACCTGGTGCCCCACAGATCAGCCATAACCCTGGTTCTGCTCCTCTCTCTAGAGTGTGAAAGAAGCCAAGTCAGCAACTCCATGGGAGCTCTGGGGCTGGAGAACCAACAGAGAAAAAATAGGTGCTCAGCACCCACTGGCAGCCAACTCCCCCCCACCACTACAGGCCATGCTAACAAGCTCCTCCTCTTCCCCTTCAGCACCTTCCACTTGCCAGTGATCAAGTGTTCAGTGGGGTTCAGGAGGCGCTGGGTGGGGTGGGGGAGGAGCAGGGACGGGAAGAGGTGGGAGAGGGAGAGGAATGGTGCAAGCCGGGAAGAGATGGGACAAGGGTGGGGGCTTGGGGGAAGGGGTGGAGTGGGGGCAGGGCCTGGGGAGGAAAGGGGGGATTTGTCCCAGACCCCGGATCCCTCTAGGGCTAGCCCTGAAGGGAAAACGCCGACTATCACAGTGACAATAAAACTGGCAAGCATTGTGGGGGAGATAGAGGGAGATCCGCACTCATCAAGTCCCTTCTCTCCCCCAAGGTGAGCCAGACACTGCTCTCTCCTGGCTCTCACTCTAGCAGCTGGACGCCAAGGAGCCATTTCCCCACAGGAAATGCATTGAGTGCCTCTGTGGTGCTGGGGGGCTGGCGCTGCTGCTGCTTGTGGGCCTGGCAGGGAGGCTGATGTCTGCACAGACTATCAGCTGCAGAGCCGAAGGGGGCACTTGGGACCTTACCAGACTGGCTCAGTGAAGACGGGAGGTTGACAGAGTAATACAGACGCTCTCCAGAGCAGGGAGCAGTAGCCGCCCATGCAGCCAGGCAATGAGCATTTCCCACAGCCTGGAGCTGAGGGGGAGGGGGCAGCTGCTATTCCAGCTCCTCGGGGACAGGCCCTGTCAGCCAACAGCCACTTCTTACTCTCCACAGCAAAGGGCGTCGAGTTCCTCCGGTGGGGCTGTGGAGCAGCCGTTTATTTTCCTGTTTGCACTCCTCTGCCGTGTAAAAATCGGGGAGGGGAGGAAGAAGCCCCACTTCCCTCCTGAAATGACGTCCAGTGAGGGAAGCCAGGACAACAGGGTGGGGTGGCAAGTAGTGGCCAGACTCTCACCGCTAGGGTCTAGTCTAGCTCAGAGTCCAGCTCAATTTCCTCCACAAGCCAGAGGCCCCCAGTCCCTTTCCACCACCAGGTCAACCCGGGCACTAGGGCAGGAACAGAGTGAGGAAGCAAGTCAAGCCGAGCAAGGCAGGCAAAGGTGAGTCTTGTCTTCATGGACTGCTCACAATGACATCCTTTTTGTGTGCAACTGGTGCAAAAACATCCTGGACAGAGAAGCAACAGGCCAAAATAAACCCATATGGCCACCAAAATAGCTCCGTTAGGTAAGCATTGGACTGAAGAGGTAAAAGCCCATGGATCGATCCCAGGCTTCAGCAGGTTTTTTCATCCTCTTTGTGCAGGGGCAGCTGATTTTCTGCCAGCACAGCAATGCCTGCACCCAAAGTGAGCAGGGCTGGCCTGGGGCAAAGCAGTTTTGGGGGCCCATTCCATTAAAAAAAAGTTGCAATACTGTATTATCATGGGGCCCCTGCGGGGCCTGGGGCAAATTGCCCCACTTGCCTCACTTCTGGGTTGCACTAAAGATGAGTCTCTGATCTTAGGCTCTGCGGTAGGAAAACATAGAATGGACTTCTGCCGCTAGTTGACCCACCTGACCTTTAATGATGAGAGCTGTCTTTCCCAACATGACAGGAAGAGAGCAAGGCAGGGTGACCCTCAGGAATGGTGCCAGAGGGCTGCTGGGCAGTTACAGGCAGGGATTGGGGATGAAAACTCCTCTGCGCAACTGAGCAAGGGCAGTAGCAGGGAAAGGTCATCTGTGAAAATGGCTGTGTGGAAGGTGGAAGGGATTTGGGGGCCCAGGAGGAGGTGCTTGACGTTCAGTGCCTTGGAGCAGCTGGGCTTGGACATGGTGGGTGTTCAGGAAATGCACATTAACAACTCTAGGGTAGCTCAATAGGCAGAGGATGATTGGAGGAAGGGCCTCCTTGCCAAGGAAGAATGATGGGGCTGGAGTCTTGTTTTTCACATTCGCAGTGTGAGTACAGAAGGTGGTGGAGCTCCCACCAGGGAGGGCATTACTGGCAGACTTTGTGCTCTGTGGCACTGGTTACTGCTATATTAGTGTGTATGGTCCCCAGTTAAGGCATAAGAGGGAAGATCAAAGGATCCCTTCCTCTGGACTGCATGATGTTTTTTGTTGGGGGGAGGATTTTAATTGTGTCAGCCGGCCTGAGGACCGCTGGTCCCGTTTTCCCGACCATCAGAGGAAACATTTTTACAATGAGCACTACCTGGCACAGGTCTGTAGTGAGCTCAGCTTAGACGAGCTCACTCCAGCCACAGAGGGGGTTCACTTTTCTGCAGGGACAGACCAGGACGCTCATTGACGGGATTTATGCTTAGCTTTTGTGTCTTAAGCATGTTGCTTCTTAGATTCTTTCTTGGCCTGACTTGTTACACTTTGACATTTAACAGGCCAGAGTTTGTGCACCTTCCTATTATCCTCACTAGGTTTTGATTTCCAAATGTTGAGGGATGACTTTTTGCATCTAAAAGCCTCCATTACTCGGCTGTATTCCTAGAGTGGCTTTCTGCTGGTCCTCCTATTGTAGTTTCTGATTTAGGTCAAACGTTTCATCAGAGCTTCTAATTGCAGTGTTTTTTAAATGGTCTGCATGCTGCTTGCAGGCACCTAACACTTGTGACAGCAACTCCTTTTAACTCCCATTTAATCATCTGTACTTATGCCGATAGGTTGACTTTAGGTCTTTAACTTTGAGCGATAGCTGAGAAGCTGGTAAATCGGACAGAAACCCATTCGACAAACCTCTTCATTTCCTTGTTATTTCCTGACTTCTTTATTCATCGCCTTTTCCTTATTTCCTGGCTGAGGCAGCGGCCTGCCAGGGAGCTCCTCGGCACCTCTGACTGCCTGGGCTGAAGGGAAAAGGCAGGCCTGGGCGTGGCGAGGGCCTCCTGTCCTAGCCTGAGGCCGCAGTACTTCCTCGTCCCTTTTCCCACCCGCATCAGCAGGTGGCTGTTGCAGGAGAACACTAGAGAGGCTCTCGAGATGCTAGGCAGCCCTGTGTGGCTCTCAGGGGAAAGAGCCGAGGCTCCCAACTTGACCTGCCATTGACTCGCTTGGTTCTGCGCTCCGTCACCTGAGGTGGGCCAGGCTGTGGATGTGACTGAGGCTTGGGCAGCATGGCCGCGCTTTCCTGACGAGGCATGAGGCAGGCCAAGGGCTTTGCACAGCGTACAGGGAAGTGGGAGGGAGGCATCTTTGAGCCTTCGTGTCTCGTCCTTTTCTCCCTTACTCCTTGGGTGGAGGCGGGAGGAAGCAAAACGCTCCTGGCTGAAGGTTTTGTGCTTGGCTTTGAGGATTAAGCCCGAGCCTCCAGCACGGCTGCCAAGAGATGGGCTTTTGCAACGCTGCCCCCACACTCTTGTAGGCAGCAGGTGAGCCTTTGTTTCAAGGTGGCAAAAGGGGAACATCACGGCTCCCAGCAGACCTTGAGGAGCCCACGAGGAGCCTTCAGTGGCATCCCTGGGGGAGCAGAAAGCCCCCCTCCTTTCCATTAACAGCTGAACTCACTAACCTATGATACCACAGAGACACCTACCAGCAGCTGGTTTGCCAGGGCCACTGAGCAGCACTCTGCAGCGCTTCCTGCCAGTGCCAGAGCTCACCAGGCACTAGCCTGGAGCCAGGGCCTCTAGGCGCTGCTGAAGAAAAGCCAGCAGAGTGACACAGTGGAAGTGTCCTGTGCCCATACCACAGAGGTCAATCAATCAAAATCCCTTTCTGCTACCTCTGGGCCTCCTTCCTACACTGGGCCTGCAAGCGAGGGGGCAGCTGGCACAGCGCCAAGGGTCTAACCTGTGTGGCAGGAGGCAGCTGACGCCCGCAGCCTGCTGGGGAGCTCCCAGAAGCTTTAAGAGACAGAGACTCCTCAATGCCCTTAGTAACAAGGGCTTGGGGTTCACAGAGGCCAGTAAGGGGGTTACTATGTCTGCCCTATAACCCTGGGTGTCAGGTCACTGTGCAGCTTTGATCTAGAGCTCAGATCCCAATGACCGACCAGCAGCCCACAGCCTCCCCCTGGGTCTGCCCCACCTAGTTACTCCTTACAGGCTGACCTTACCCCTCTTCCATTCCCGGATTCGCCCCCTAATCATCCTACTGCCACTCAGAGCCACAGACGTGGAGGTGCTGAAGGAGGGAGGGGTGACTCGAGTGGGGTTCTTCTCTAAAGATGGCTGGCTGAAAGGTGGTGCTCAGCTCTGTCAGTCACCTGCCCAGTGGCCTCGCTGCCAGGGGATGCAGACATTTCTGTAAGGTGCAGAAAGGGTCTTTTTGGTGTTGAAGCAAATGCGAGGAATGTGCATTTCTGAGAGGGAATTTCCGTCTCTTCAGCAGCTGTACACCAGGGCCCTAATGGATAAAGTATTTCCTTCCGAAGCCAGAAATTGTGGCTTTGAGTCCCATCTAGGGTGAAAATCTACTTTCTTCCCGTATATTGCAACAAAACCTTGGTCTTCCTTTCACCAAGGAAGCTGGGAGATGTTTGAGCACAAAGTCCTGGATCTTGGGAACAATCATCAAGGATATCAGAAGGCTCAGTCTGGTGATCCAATGGATGCAACCACACACCCCCATCCCAGGGCAGTCCCATCTGAGACCCAGGATCCATGAAGCAACATTCCCCTCCTGCCCTGACAGGTGGGCTGTGCAGATGATGGTGGAGGGCAGCGGGAGAGGAGGTTGCACTAGTGCTGTGTTGGCTGTATCTGCACCAAGAATGAATGGAGGGGGTCATGCAGAAAGATTCATACATAATTTAACAATGAGAAGTAATTAAATAAAAAAAAATCCAGTGAACACACATGCTGTTGGCTTCTTCCCACCCCAGAGAGCGAGGGGCAGGGAGTGTGTGAAAAGCAGGTGGTTAAGTCTGAGGGAGTATATTCATAGATCATACAAGTTAAACAAATTATAGCAGCCAGCTACAAAATAGTCCACTTGGTAACATCAATACAGAATATATCAATCTACAAGCAATACAGCCATACACAGCTAAGACAGGCTGTCCACTTAATACCAGAGTTCCCACGGCCAAATAGCTGGAAGTCCCTTCACAGTCACTGCTAAATGAAACAACATTGTGCAGGACCAAGAGCAGCCCTGCTGTGCCGTTAGGAAGGCCTGCAGGAGACTCGGCAAATCAATCTATGATTCTGTGCTTCTGCTTAGTAGTTACCAAGTGTGATCAATGAAAGGGGCAGGTAGTTTCCTTTTTTGGACACCCAGCCAGCCAGTAGCTAGAAAATCCCTCTGAGGCCTGGTCTACACTTTGAGTTTAGGTTGAATTTAGCAGCGTTACCTCAGTTTAACCCTGGACCCATCCACACGAAAAAGCCCTTTTTTTCAACTTAAAGGGCTCTTTAAATCGATTTCTTTACTCCACTTCCAAGGAGGGGATTAGCACTGAAATCGGCCTAGCTGGGTCGAGTTTAGGGTAGTGTGGACGCAATTCAACGGTATTGGCCTCTGGGAGCTATCCCAGAGTCCTCCATTGTGACCGCTCTGGACAGCGTT
Organism: Gopherus flavomarginatus; assembly: GCF_025201925.1. Classification (NCBI taxonomy): domain Eukaryota; kingdom Metazoa; phylum Chordata; order Testudines; family Testudinidae; genus Gopherus; species Gopherus flavomarginatus. Next base: position 11,322,238 of record NC_066627.1, on the reverse strand, counting down.
CTCAACTCAGATGCACTGGCCAGGTAGACAGGAAAAGGCCCATGAACTTTTAATTTTCATTTCCTGTTTGGCCAGCGTGGCAAGCTAATCATCACAGGTGACCATGCAGAGCTCATCAGCATTATGTGCACGTTGCCGGAACACATTGCCCAACCTGTACTTTGTGAGAAGTCTATTACTATGTCTATGTCCTCATCACTCTCGTCACCGCACTGCTGTCGCCTCCTTGTCTGGTTTTGCTTTTGCAGCGTCTGGTTCTGCGCTGAAAAAAGGCACGAAACAATGCACCTTCTGCTGCCAAAAGGCAATGAGTGACTTTTCTGCTCCTTTCCCACAGAACTATCTGAAACGTACGGTCAATGGCATCAAATCAATTCCTTGCCATGGTAGGGCCTCAAGCATTGGTGCACCCCAGTCCCTCCAAGGAGATTGGCTGGTTCCTTCCAGTCTTAAATGCTAGGAATGTGACTCAAAGGGACACAACAGTCCTCCTTTTCTGCTCCTATGAACTATCCCTCATCTGGGCAAAACATTTACAGAGACTGTTTCCCAAGTTAAAACGATGGCATTTTCCCAATGCGAAAGGGATGGAAAATTTCTCTTCTGTGAGGAGACGAGGGAAAGAATGATTCAAACCATGCAATTATTCTGGAAGGTAGACTAAGGAGAGCGGTTTAAGAACCTACACAGAATAGACTAAGAGTATGTCTACACGACGGGATTATTCTGTTTTTACAGAAACCGGTTTTGTAAAACATTGTATAAAGTCAAGTGCACAAAGCCACGCTAAGCACATTAATTCGGCGGTGTATGTCCATGTACCGAGGGTAGCATCGATTTCCAGAGTGTTGCGCTGTGGGTAGCTATCCCGTAGCTATCCCATAGTTTCCACAGTCTCCCTTGCCCATTGGAATTCTGGATTGAGATCCCAGTGCATGATGGGACAAAAACAGTGTTGCAGGTGATTCTGGGTAAATGTGGTCACTCAATCCTTCATCTATGAAAGCAATGGCAGACAATCATTTTGCTCCCTTTTTCCCTGGATTGGTCTGGCAGACGCCATAGCATGACAACCATGGAGCCTGTTTTGCCTTTTGTCACTGTCACCGTATGTGTACTGGATGGTGCTGACAGACACGGTACTGCAGTGCTACACAGCAGCATTCATTTGCTTTTGCAAGGTAGCAGAGATGGTTACCATCCCTATTACACCATCTGCTATTGTAAATTGGCAGTGAAATGATTGTTATCAGTCATTTTGCATCCTTTGCAATTGGAAATTGTCAATGATGGTTATCAATCCTTTTGTACTGTCTGCTGCTGTCATGGGTGCTCCAGGCTGGCCTAGCTGAACTTGGCTGGGGCTGCATGGACAAAAATAGGAATGATTCCCCTGGTCATTCCCTTCTTTATGTTTTGTCTAAAAATAGAGTCAGTCCTGCCTAGAATATGGGGCAAGTGTACTAGAGAACCAGAGAGCACAGCTGCTTGGGGTCAAAGCCCTAGAGATCCTGCAGAAATGATGAGCTGCATGCCATTCTAGAGGCTGTCTGTGCAACAACCCCACCTGTTGCTTCCCTACTCCCCCAACCCTCCTGGGCTACTGTGGCAGTGTTCTCCCATGTGTGTGATGAAGTAATAAGAAACACTGAGTTTTTAGTGAGATAAAATGAGAAGGAGGCAGGCTCCAGCTGCTCTCATAGTCCAGGCAGGACATTAAAGTGTCGGGGGGAGAGGAGCGCTGCTATGATAGTCCAGGGAGTACAGAATCTTCTTTAGACATGAAAGGGAGGGGGGCTGATGGAGCTCAGTCTCCAGCTGCTATGATGAGGACTGTTACCAAGCCTTTTGTACCATCAGCCAGGAATGACTGGGAATCATTCCCATTTTTACCCAGGTGACTCTGGCCGACTTCACCAAGGCCAGCCAGGAGCACTCACCAGCTGATGACAGCAATGACTACCCACCAGTTTGCACCATCTGCCACCAGGAAGGGGAGACTGGTGCTCAGCGGTGCAGCACCCTGTCTACCACCAGCATGCAGTAGACACAGGATGACATGGAAAAAAAAGGCGAGAAAGGATTTTTTTTCCTTTTTCTTTTGGAGGCGGGTTGGAGTAGGAGAAGAGTGGATCCCTGGATCCCCTAACCCTAGCTCCACTTGTCCTATCCCTGGGGCCCCTAACTCTAACTCCAGGGGCCTGCCCGTGCGGCCACTAACCCAAGCTCCAGGGGTCCTTCCCGTGGGGACTCTAAACCTAGCTGCAGGGGCTCTACCCATGGGACTTATAACCCTAGTTCCAGGGGCCCTACAAGTGGGACCCCATCCCTGGCTCCAGCGGCACCACTCCTGGGACACCTAAGCCTAGCTCCAGGGGCCCTACCCCTTTGTGCCCTAACTATAGCTCCAGAGACCTTACCGGTGGGTCCCTAAGCCCTAGCTCCAGGGGCCCTACCCGTGGGTCCCCTAACCCTAGCTCCAGGGGCCCCATAACTGGGGACACTAACACTAGCTCCAGGGACTCAACCCATGATGCCCATAACCCTAGCTCTAGAGGCCATACCTGCAGGACCCCTAACCCTAGCTCCAGGGGCACTAACCCTGGGGCCCCTAACCCTAGCTCAAGGGTTCTACCCGTGATACCCATAACCCTAGCTCGAGGGGTCCTCCAAATTGGACCCTAATCCTAGCTCTCGCAACCCTAGCTCCAGGGTCCTCTTCCCTGGGGACCCTATCCCTAGCTCCAGAGGCACTACCCATGGGGGCTCTAACCCTTGCTCTAGGGGCCCTGCTCGTGGGGCCCCTAACCCTAGCTCAAGGGGCGCTACCCATGGGACCCCTAACCCTATCTCCAGGGGCCTCATCCCTGGGGATCCTATCCCTAGTTCCAGGGGCCCTATCTGTGGGACCTCTAACCCAAACTCCAGGGGCCGTATCCCTGGGGCCCCTAACCCTAGCTCCAGGGGCCCTACATATAGGACCCCTAACCCTAGCTCAAAGGGCCCTACCCCTTGGACCTCTAACTCTAACAGCAGGGATCCTACCCGTGGGACCCCTAACCGTTGATCCAGGGGCCCTGTCCTGGGGCCCCTAAGCTTTGCTACAGGTATCCTACACGTGGGGCCCCTAACCCTAGCTTCAGGGGCTCTACCCCTGGGACCTCTAAAACTAGCTCCAGGGGCTCTACCCCTGGGACCTCTAAAACTAGTTCCAGGGGCCCTACCCATGGGGCCCCTAACCCTAGTTCTGGGGGTCCTACCCGTGGGACCCCTAACCTGAGCTCCAGGGGCCGTACTCCTGGGGCTCCTAACCTTACCTCCAGGGACCTAATCTTTTGACCCCTAATCCTAGTTCCAAGGGCCTTACCCCTAGGACTCCTAACTCTACCTCCAGAGTGTACATCAGCGGGGCCCCTAAGCCTAGCTCCATGGGTCCTAAACGTAGGCCCCATAACACTGGTTCAAGGGGTCCTACCCCTGGGACACCTAACCCTAGGACCAGGGTTTCTACCCATGGGGCCCCTATCCCTAACTGCAGGGGCCCTACCCGTTTTGACTATAATCCTAGCTCCAGGGTCCCCACCCCTGGGATACCTAACCCTAGCTCCAGTGTCCCCATCCCTGGGGATCCTAACACTATCTCCAAGGGCCCTACCCGTGGGGCCCCTAACCCTGGTTGCAGGGGCCTTACACATAGGATTCTTAACCCTAGCTCAAGGGGTCCTACTCGTGGAACTCCTAACCCTAACAGCAGGGTTCCAACCCGTGGGGCCCCTAACCGTTGATCCAGGGGCCCTGCCCTGGGGCCCTTAAGCCTGGATCCAGGGACCCTACACGAGGGGCCCCTAACGCTAGCTCTAGAGGCCCTACCCATGGGGCCCCTAACCCTAGTTCCAGGGTCTCCATTCCTGGGACCCCTAAATCTAGATTCAGGGACCCTACTTGTGGAGCCCATAACCTTAATTCCAGGGGCTCTTCCCCTCGGGACTTAACCCTAGCTCTAGAGGCCCTACCCATGGGGCCCCTAACCCTAGCTCCATTGGACCTACCCTTGTGACCCCTAACCCTAGCTCCAAGGGCCCTACCCGAGGAATCCCTAACTCTGGTTCCAGGGGCAATAGCCGTGGGGCCCCTAACCATAGCTACAGGTGCCTCACCCCTGGGACCCCTAACCCTAGCTCAAGGGTCCTCATCCCTGGGGTCCCTAACCCTAACTCCAGGGATCCTATCCCTGGTACTCCTAACCCTAGCTCCAGGAGCTCCATGCCAGGGACCCCTAACCCTAGCTCCAGGGACCTTACCCGTGGGGCCCCTAACCCAAGCTCCAGGGGCCCTACCCATGGGGCCCCTAACCCAAGCTCCAGTGGCCCATCCCGTGGACCTCTAACTCTAGCTCGAGGGGCCCTACCCATGGGGCCATTCATGCTAGCTCCAGGGGCCCTACCCGTGGGGCCCCTAACCTTAAATCCAGGGGGCCTACCCGTGGGGCCCCTAACCCTAGTTCCAGAGCCTCTACCCGTGAGACCTCTAACCCTAGATACAGTGGCCCTTCCCCTGGAGCACCTAACCCCTGCTCCAGGGTCGCTGCCTGTGGGGCTCTTAACCCTAGCTCCAAGGGCTCCACCACTGGGGTTCCTAAACCTACCTAAAGGGGCCCTACCTGTCAGTCCCTTAACCCTAGCTCCATTGGCCCTACAGGTTGGACCCCTAACCCTGGCTCCACGGGCTCTACCTGTGAGACCCCTAACCCTGCCTGCAGGGGCCCTACCCGTGGGTCCCCTAACCCTAGCTCCAGGGGCTCTACACATGGGACTCCTAATCCTAGCTCCAGGGGCTCTACACATGGGACTCCTAATCCTAGCTCCAAGGTCCCTACCCGACAGGCTCCTAACCCTAGCTTCATGGTCACTTCCCGTGGGGCCCCTAACTATAGCTCAAGGGGTCGTATCTGTGGGGCCCCTAGCCCTAGTTCCAGGGCCTCTACCCGTGGGACCGCTAACCCTAGTTCCAGGGGCCGTGCCCTTGGGGCACCTATCTCTAGCTCCAGCAGAGCTACCCCTGGGGCTCCTAACCCTACCTCCATGGGCCCTAGCTGTTGGACCCCTTACCATAACTCCATGGGCTCTAATCCTGGGGCCCCTTCCCCAGCTCCAGGGGCCCTACTGGTGGGGCCCCTAACCTTAGCTTAAGGGGACAAACCCGTGAGGCCCCTAACTCTAGCTCCAGGGGCTCTACCCGTGGGACCCCTAATCAAGTTTCAGTGGCCTACCCTTGGGACCCCTCACTCTAGCTCCAGGCGCCCTACACCTGGGGCCCTTAACCCTTGCTCCAGGGGCCATACCCATGGGGTCCCTAATCCTAGCTCCAGGGGTCCTGCCCATATGGCCCCTAACATTACCTCCAAGGGCCCTACCAATAGGGCCCCTAACCCAAGCTCCAGGGGCTCCAGCCGTAGGACCCCTAACTGTAGTTCCAGGGGTCCTACCCTTTGAACACATAATCCTAGCTCCAGGGGCTCTTTTCCTGAGGAACCTTAACCTAGTTGCAGGGGCCCAAACCTTTGGACCCCTAACTCTAGTTCCAGGGGCCCTGCCCATGGGGCCACTATATTTAGCATTAGGGGAGCTACCACTGGGGCTCCTAACCCTAGCTCCAGGGCACCTACCCGTGGGACCCTTAACCTTAGCTCCAGGGGCTATGCCCCTGGGGCCCCTAACCCTAGCTCCAGGATCCCTACCCTTGGGTCCCCTAACCCTAGCTCCAGGGGTCCGATACCTGTTACCCCGAAGCCTTGCTCCAGGGGCCCCATCCGTGGGGCCCCTAACCCTAACTCTAGGGGCCATACCCGTTGGGCCCCTAATCCTGGCTCCAGACGACCTACTCATTGGGCCAATAACCCTAGCTCAAGTTGCTCTACCTGAGGGGCCCCTAACCCTGGCTCCAGGGTCCCTACCCATTGGGCCCCTAACATTAGCTCCATGGTTCCCATCCATGGGGCCCCTAATCCTAGCTCCATGGGCCCTACTCGTGGGACTCCTAACATTAGTTCCAGGAGCCCTACAAGTTGAGCCCCTAACCCTAACTACAGGGACCCTACCCCTGGGACCCCTAACCCTAGCTGCAAGGACCCCATCCCTGGGGCCTCTAACCCTAGCTCAAGGGGCCGTACCCCTGGAAACCCTCACGCTTGCCCCAGGAGACCCACTCCTGGTACCCTTAACACTAGGTAGAGGGTCTCTACACTTGGGACCCGTAACCCTACCTCCAGAGGGCCTACCCGTTGCTCTCCTAACCCTAGCTACATCAGGCCTTAACGTGAGACACCCTAACCCTAGCTCTAGGAGTCTCACTCCTGGGACAACTAACCCTAGTTCCAGGGGCCCTACCCATTGGATCCCTAACCTTACCTGCAGGGGCCCTACCGCAGGGACCTGTAACCCTAGCTCCAGTTGCCCTACTCCTTGGACCCCTAATTATAGCTCCAGAGGACTTACCCGTGGGACCCATAACCCCAGCTCCAAGGACCCTATCCTTCGGGCCCTTATCCCTAGCTCCAGGGGCCATTCCCGTGGGGCCCCTAACCCTAGCTCCAGGGCCCCATTCCAGGGGCCCCAATCCATAGCTCCAGAGGCCCTACCAGTGGGGTCCTTAACAGTAGCTCCAGAGACCCTCCCCGTGTGTCCCCTAACCCTAGGTCAAGATGCCCTACTCGTGGGACCACTAAATCTAACTCCAGGGGCCCCACCAATGGGACCTCTAATCCTAGCTCCAGGGCCCCATCCCTGGGGCCACAATCTGTAGCTCCAGGGGCCCTACCCATGGGGCCCCTAACTCTAGCTCCAGGGGTCCTGCCCATTGGGCCCCTAATCATAGCCCCAGGGTTTCTACCCGTGGTACTCCTGAACCTAGTTCCAGGAGCCCTAGCTGTGGGATCCCTCACCCTAGCTCCAGGAGCCTTATCCCTGGGGCCCCTAACCTTAGCTCTAGGGGCCCAAAAATTTGGTCCCCTAACCCTAGTTCCAGGGCCCCACCACTGGGACACTTAACGCTTGCTCCAGGGACCCCATCCCTGGGGCCCCTAACCCTGGCTCCAGGGGCCCTGCACGTGGGATCCCTAAACCTAGCTAAATGGGCTCTACCTCTAGGACCCTTAACTATAGCTCCAGAGTCCCTACCCGTAGGTACCTTATCCCTAGCTACAGGGGCCCTACCCCTGCAACCTCGAACCCTAGCTCCAGGACCCCCAACCCTGGGGTCCCTAAATCTAGCTCCAGGGGCCGTACCCGTGGGGCCCCTAACTCTAGCTCCAGGGGCCCTACCTCTGAAAATCCTAACCCTAACTCCAGGAGCCACACTCCTGCGACCCCTAACCCTAGTTCCACGAGCCCTAACCTTGAGACCCCTAACCCTAGCACCAGGGGTCTTACCCCTGGGATCCCTAACCCTAGCTCCAGGAGCCCTACCTGTAGGACCCCTAACCCTAGCTAGAGGGTCCCTACCCATGAGGCCCCTAATCCTAGGGTCCTACCCATAGGTCCCCGAACCCTAGCTCCAGGGGCCCTTCCCATGGTGCCTTTAACTCTAGCTCCAGGGGCCCTAACCTTTTGGTCCCTAATCCTAGCTCCACAGACCCTACCGTGGAACCCCTAATCCTAGCTCAAGGGTCCCCATTCCTGGGGCCTCTAACCCTAGCTCCAGTGTCCCTACCTTTGGGGCCCCTAACCCTTGCTCCCAGGGCTCTAAACCTGGGGCCCCTAACCCCATCTCCAGGGGCCTTACCTGTGGGGCCTCTAAACCTAGCTCCAAGGTCCCTAGCCATGGGGCCACTAACCCAAGCTCCATGAGCCCTACCCCTGGGGCCCCTAACTCTAGCTCCAGGGGCCCTAACTTTTGTGGCCCTATCCCTCAATCCAGGGTCCCTACCCCTGGGGCCCCTAACTCTAGCTCCAGAGACCCTTCCCGTGGGGCCCCTAACCCTAGCTCAGGGGTCTCTACCCCTGGGAACCCTAACCCTAGGTCCAGGGGCTCTACCCCTAGGGCCCCTAACATTAGCTCCAGGGTCCCTACTCCTAGGGATCCTATCTTTAGCTCCAGGGTCCTTACCCATGGGGCCTCTAACCCTATCTCCAGGGGCCCTTCCACTCGGATCCCTTACCCTAGCTCCAGGGGCCCCAACCTGGCGAACGCTAACCCTAGCTCCAGGGTCCCCAGCACTGAGAATCCTTACCCTAGCTCCAGGGGCCCTAGGCCTGGGACCCCTAATAGTAGCTCCACGAGCCCTAACCATGGCTCCCCTAAGACTAGCACCAGGGGCCCTACCCCTGGAACTCCTAACCTTAGCTCCAAGGGCCCTACCTGTGGGACCCCAAACCCTAGCTAAAGGGTCCCTACTCGTGGGGTCCCTAACCCTAGCTCCAGCGGTCCTACCCATGGGTCCCGGATCCCTAACTTCAGGGGCCGTTCCCCTGGGACCACTAACCCTAACTCCAGGGGCCCTACCTGTGGGACCCTTAACTCTAGTTCCAAGGGCCCTAACCTTTTGGCCCCTAATCCTAGCTCCAGCGACCCCACCTTGGAACCCCTAACCCTAGCTCAAGCAGCTCCATTCCTGGGGCCCCTAACCCTAGCTCCTGGGCCTCTAAACTTGGGGCCCCAGCCCTATCTCCAGGGCCCCTACCGATGGGGCCTCTAAATGTAGCTCCAGGTGCCCTAGCCATGGGGCCACTAACCCAAGCTCCAGGAGCCCTACCCTTTGTGCCCCTATCCCTCGATCCAGGGTCCCTACCCCTGAGGCCCCTAACTTTCGCTACAGGGACCCTACCCGTGGGGTTCCTAAGCCTAGCTCCGGGGTCCCTACCCATGGGAATCCTATCCCTAGCTCCAGGGGACCTATCCCTGGTACCCTTAACTCTAGCTCCAGAGGCCCTACCCATGGGACCCCTAACGGTAGCTCCAGGGGTGCTACCCCAGGGGCCCTTAACCCTAGCTACAGGGGCCCCTTCCTTGGGGCCTCTAACCCAGATCCAGGGACCCTACCTGTGGGGCTGCTAACGCTAGCTCCAGGGGCCCTAGTCGTGGGACCCTGTCATAAACAGATAAGTAAGAGTTAATAGAACAGAAGTACTTCATATCTCTTTTGCCTGGAAAGGGTTAACAAGATCAGTGAGCCTGGCTGTCACCTCACCAGAGGACCAATCAGGAGACAGGATACTTTCAAATCTTGAGGGAGGGAAGTTTGTGCGTGTGCTGTTACTGTTTGGTTGTTGTTCTCTCTGGGTTCTGAGAGTGACCAGACGTGCAATCAGGTTTCTCTCCAATCTCCCCGATACAGGCTCTTATAAGTTCAGAATAGTGAGTACTAGGTGATAAGGCGAGTTAGGCTTATGTTTGTTTTCTTTATTTGCAAATGTGTATTTGGCTGGGAGGAGTTCAAATATGTATTTGGCTGGAAGGAGTTCAAATTTGTATTTTGCTGAAAGGATTTTAATTTGTACTTGTATACTTAGGCTGGGAGGGTATTCCCAGGGTCTACAGCTAAAAGACCCTGTAACATATTCCATCTTAAATTTACAAAGATAATTTTTACTGTTTTTGTCTCTTTAATTAAAAGATTTTCTTGTTTAAGAACCTAATTGTTTTTTTATTCTGGAGAGACCCCAGGGGACTGGGTCTGGATCCACCAGGGAATTGGTGGGGAGAAAGGAGGGAAGAGGGGGAGAGAGGTTAATTTTCTCTCTGTGTTAGAATTACTGTCTCTCTCAGGGAGATTCTGGGAGGGGGAGAGAGAAGGAGGGGGGAAGGTGCATTTTCCTCTCTGCTTTAGATTCAAGGAGTTTGAATCACAGTGATCTTCCAGGGTAACCCAGGGAGGGGAAGCCTGGGAGAGGCAATGGTTAGGGAAAGGGTTTACTTTCCTTGTGTTAAGATCAAGAGGGTCTGGGTCTTGGGATTCCGTGGGCAAGGTCTTGGGGGGACCAGAGTGTACCAGGCACTGGAATTCCTGGTTGGTGGCAGTGCTACAGGTTCTAAGCTGGTAATTGAGCTTAGAGGAATTCATGCTCGTACCCCATTTTATGAACGATAAGGTTCAGAGTAGGGGTTTATATGATGACAGGCCCCTAACCCTATGTCAAGGGGCCCCACCCCCGGGAACCCCTAACCTTAGTTCCAGAGGCCCCTACCCTTGGGACCCATAACCTAAGCTCCAGGGGACCTACCCCTGGGGCCCCTTAACCTAGGTCCAGGGGCCCCAGTCCTGGGATCCCTAACCCTAGATCCAGGGGCTAGATCCATGGGGCCTTTATGCTAGCTCCAGGGGCCATACCTGTGGTGCCCCTAACCCTGACACACACGTGGGGCCCCTCACTCTAGCTCAAGGGGCCATACCCCTGGTACGCCGAACCCGTAATCAGGGTCCCTACCCATGGGGCTCATAGTCCTATCTCCAGGGGCCCTACACCTGAGGCCCCTAAACCTAAGTTCAGGAGCCTCACCCCTGGGTCCCCTAATTCTAGCTCCAGGGGTCCCATCCCTGGGGCCCCTAACCCTAGCTCCAGGGGCCCTATTCGTTTGGCCCCTAACCCTGGCTCCAGAGGCACTACACGTGTGGCCCCCAACCATAGCTAAATTAGACCTTCCTCTGGGACCCCAAACCCTAGTAGGAGGATTCCTACCCATGGGACCGCTAACTCTAGCTCCACTGCCCCATCCCTGGGGACCCAATCCGTAACTACAAAGTCCTTACCCGTGGGGCCCCTAACCCTAGCTCCAGGATCCCCCCTGGGACAATTTTCCTTAGCAACAGTGGCCCCATTCCTGGGGCCTCTAACACTAGCTCCAGGGGCCCTAACTGTGGGGCCACGAACCCTGGCTCCAGGGGACCTACATGTGGGGCCCCTAACCCAAGTTTCAGGGGCCCTACCCCTTGGACCCCTAATCCTAGAACCACGGTCCTTACCCGTGGGACCTCTAACACTACCATCAGGGGCCCTTTCCCTAGGGCCCCTAACCCTAAATCCATGGGCTCTGCCCTTGGGACCCCTTACCGTACCTCCAGGGGCCCTACGCTTGGGACCGGAATCTCTAGCTCCAGGAGCCCTACCTGTGGGACCCCTAACTTTAGCTCCAGAGGTCCTACCCCTTAGACTCTTAACCCTAGCTCCAGGGGCCCTACCTATGGGAGCCCTAACTTTAGTTCCAGGGGACCAACCCATGAGGCACCTAACCCTAGCTCCAGGGGCCCCATCCCTGGGGCCCCTAACCCTAGCTCAAGGGTCCCCATTCCTGGGGCCCTTAACCCTGGCTCCAGGCACCCTACACGTGGTTCCCCTATCCCTAGCTCCAGGTGCCCTACACTTGGGGCCTATTACTCTTGCTCCAGGGGCCCTACCACTGGGACCCCTAACACTATCTATAGGGACCCTATACGTGGCGCCCCTAACCCTTGCTACAGGATCCCTACGTGTAGGGCCCCTAACTATATCTCCAGGGGCTTAACTCATGGGATCCCTAACCCTAGTTTCAGGGGCCCTAACCCTGGGACTCCTATCCCTTGGATACTTAACCCTAGGATACTTAACCCTAGCTCCAGGTTCTCTACCCCTGGGGCAAGTAGCACTAGCTCCAAGGGCTATACCTGTGGGACCCCTAACCCTAGTTCCATGGGCCCCACCCCTGGGACCGCTAACCCTTGCTCAAGGGACCCCATCCCTGGAGCCCCTAACCCTAGCTCCAGGGGCCCTACCCTTCAGGCCCCTAACCCTATCTCCAGGGTCCCTACCCGTGGGTCCCCTAACACTTACTCCAGGGGCGCTAGCTGTGGGGCCCCAAACCCTAGTTACAGGTGCCCTCCCTGTGGGGACTCTAAGTCTAGCTCCAGAGGCCTAACACAAGGGCCCCTAATCCTAGCTCCAAAGGCCCTACCCGTGGAACACCTAACCCAAGTTCCAGAGGCTCTACCCCTGGGGCCCGTATCCCTAGCTCCAGGGACCTCACCCCTGGGACCTCTTACTCCAGTTGCAGAGGCCCCATCTCTGGGGTCCCTAACCCTAGCTCCAGGTGCTGTACCCTTGGGGCCCCTAACACTGGCTCCAGGGGCTCTACACGTGAGGCCCTTAACCATAGCTCCAGAGGCCCTACTTTTGGGACCCCTTACAGTAGGTCCAGGGGCCCGACCGTTGGGGTCACTGGCCCTAGCTCCAGGGTCCATACCCGTGGGGCTCCTAACCATAGCTCACGAGACCCACCCCTGGGAACCCTATCCCTAGCTCTAGGGGCCCCATCCCTGGGGATCCTAACTCCAGCTCCAGGGTCCCCACCCATCGGGCCCCTAACCCTGCATCCAGGGGCCCTAACCCTATCTCAAGGGCCCCTAACCCTATCTCAAGGGGCCGTACCCTTGGGACCCTTAACCCTAGCACCGGGGTCTCTACCCGTGAGGCCCCTAACCTTAGCTCCAGGCGCCCTACCCTTATGCCCCCTAACCTTAACTTCAGAGGCCCTACCCGTTGGACCTGTAACCCCAACTCCAGAGGCCCTACCCGTGGGGCCCCTAACCCTAACTCCAGGGGCTCTACCCATGGGACCCCTTAACCTAGTTCCAGGGGCCCTACCCCTGGTGCCCCTATCCCTCGCTCCTGAGGAGCTGCTCCTGGGGCCTCAAACTCTATCTTCAGGGGCCCTACCCGTTCGACCCCTAACCGTATCTCCAGAGGTCCTACCCCTGGGGCCCCTAACCCTAGCTCCAGGGTCCCTACCCGTGGGGCCCGTAAATCTAGCTCCAGAGGCCCTACCCCTGAGACCCTTAACCCTACTTCCAGGTGCCCTACCCCTGGGACCTCTAACCCTTGCTCCATGGGCCGTACCCCTGTGGCCCCTATCGTTAGCCCAAGGTGCCCGACCCCTGGGGCCCCTAAGGCTAGCTCCAGGGGCCCAACCCGTGGGGCCCCTATCAATATCTCCACGAGCCCTATCCCTGGAGCCCCTAACCCTAGCTTCAGGGGCCCCATCTGTTGAGCCCCTAACCCTGGCTCCAGGGGCCCAACACCTGGGACCCCTAACCCTAGCTACAGGGGCCCTACACGTGTGGCACCTAATCCTAACTACAGGGTCACTACACTTTGCATCCCTAACCATATCTGCAGGGGCTCTACTCCTGGGACCCCTAACCTTAGCTCCAAGGTCCCTACCTCTTGGTCCCCTAACGATAGCTCCAGAGGCCTTACAAGTGGGACCCCAGCCCTAAGTCCGTGAGCCTTTCCGGTGTACCCTGAACCCTATCTCCAGGGGCCCTTCCCGTGGGACCCCTTACCCTAATTACTGTGGCCTCACCTCTGGGACTACTAACCCTAGCTCAAGGCCCCTTCCCTGGGGCCCCAATCTCTAGCTGCAGGGGTTCTACCCATGGGGCCCCTAACCCTAGCTCCAGGGGTCCTATACCTGGGACCCCTATGTGGGGGAGTCCGGCCCTGCATCCCTCTTCCTGGGACCCACAGTGACTCTCAGCCAGCCAGTAAAACAGTAGGTTTAGTGGACAACAGGAATGCAGGTTACAGCAGAGCTTGGAGGCACAACAAGGACCACTCCATCGAGTCCTTCTCGGGGTTCAGGGTGCTTGGATCTCAGCATAGGATCCCCTGAATTCCCATCACCCAGCCCAAAACTGAAACTGAACTGCCCCTCCTCCAGCCGGCCGATTCCTTTGTCCAGCTTCCCGGGCCCACGTGCTAACCCCCTCCCCATTACCTGGCTCAGGTTACAGGCTTAAAGATCCTGTCCCTCACCTAAAATCCTCCCAGCTCTCCCATTCCCACACAGACAGTCCCTACTCCATCACATCTCTCCCCCCTTTGAGACTGAACTGACTGGGGTCACTCTGCCCAGTGACCTGGGGAAGTTCAGGGACCCCTCTCTGGGACAACGCGTCCACTATCAGGTTGGCACTTCCCTTCTCATGGACCACGTCCATGTCATGGTCCTGCAGGAGCAGGCTCCACCTCAGGAGCTTGGTGTTGGCTCTTTTCATCTGGTGCAGCCAGGGCAGGGGAGAGTGGTCGGTTTACACAGTGATGTGTCACCCAAAGAGATATGGCTACAGTTTCTTAATGGCCCACACCATGGCCAGGCATTCCTTCTCGATGGCAGCATAGTTCTGCTCCCGGGGTAGCAACTTCTTGCTCAGGGAGCTTAGCGAACAGGAGCTGCTAACAGGGAGCTTTGCAAGGGAGTTCTCCAGGTGAAGGAGGAGCACATACAGCATCTGTGGGGTAAGTGACTGTCTGCAGTGTTTGTGTTTGTGTTTGGGGGTTACTTGCTGTGTGCTGAGCTTGTGTTTGTCAGTCTGTGTGGTTTGTTTGTTTGAAGGACCATGTGCTGTAGCTGGCAGTTGGAGGTGGAGCTACTAGGAAGGTTTGAAAGCTAGAAGCCTCTGGTAATTGGCTGAGCCTTAACCAGTGGGCGGGGCATTCACTCAGGCCAGGGCTTTATAAAGCTGCGCACAAGCGACCAGGGAGCTTAGTGAACAGGAGCTGCTAACAGGGAGTTTTGCAAGGGAGTTTGGAAGGGGAGTAGGAAGGGAAGGGAGGGGAGGTCCCTTGTCAGTCTCATCTGTGACCCATTGCTCCCCTGAACCTATAAACTGAGTCACATCCAAAACCTTTCTGTTTACAGCAGAGCAGAGCGGACAGGGAGCTGTAGACGGGAATTTGAGAGAGTTTGACAGAGGGAGACTTACAATGGTGAGGAGGACTCGCAACACCTGTGCCAGCACTGCTTCTGTCTCCTCCACCTCCGCCTGTAGCCAGACAGAGCACCAAAGCATGGATGCTTTTACCCAGATTCTGGTGTGGGCTTGCAAAGACTGTAATTTGCAATTTCCACTTACTGATATCCAGGCTGGGGGTGGCATCCAATGTGAAAGGTGCCTACTGGTGGAGTCTCTCAGGCAGCAGGTGGGAGAGCTACAGGAGGAGGTGGCTAGGCTGAGGAACATCCATATCCATGAGCAATTCCTGGACAGTATCCATGTGGAGTCAGCTGACGGTGCTGTCCCAGTTGACAGGACTACCGACACACCAGTGGAGGAGGAGGTGCCTCAGGGTGTGTCTGACACACCAGTGGAGGAGGAGGCTCAGGGTGGACACAGCCAGCTGGTTACTTCTACCAGCAGGCAGTGCTCCACCGCTGCTGCGAACCCTCCTGCTGTGGTAAAAGATAACCGTTATGCTCTTCTTGATACAAGAGAGAAGGAATCACCCCCAACAGTTAAGGAGGTGAAGCCTCATACCCCTAAGGCTGGGAGGTCTGCTGCCACCACTGATAAGAAACGTAGGGTAGTGGTGGTTGGAGACTCTCTGCTGAGGGGGACGGAGACACCCATCTGTCGCCCTGACCGTTCATCCCGGGAGGATGCTGCCTGCCAGGGGCCCGTATCCGAGATGTTACAGAGGAATTGTCGAGGATTATCCGGCCTTCTGACTACTACCCCATGCTACTCATCCATGTGGGCACAAATGATACTGCGAGGTGTGACACTGAGCAGATCAAGAGTGACTACAGGGCTCTGAGAGTATGGGTTAAGGAGTTTGGAGCGCAGGTGGTATTCTCTTCGATTCTTCCTGTTGAAGGTAGGGGTCCGGGCAGAGACAGATGCATCGTGGAGGTGAATGCCTGGCTGCGAAGATGGTGTCGCCAGGAGGGCTTTGGCTTCCTCGACCACGGGATGCTATTCGAGGAAGGACTGCTAGGAACAGATGGCGTTCACCTTTCGAAGAGGGGAAAGGCCTTATTTGCACACAGACTGGCTAACCTAGTAAGGAGGGCTTTAAACTAGGTTCGACAGGGACAGGTGAGCAAAGCCCACAGGTAAGTGGGGAACAAGACCTGGGAGATGGGTTGGAAACAGGAGGGAGCACGGGCTATAATGGCAGAGAGGAAGGAGGGTCAGGGCAAAGCTGGGAGGCAAGATCAAACCAGTATCTTAGATGCCTATATACAAATGCAAGAAGTATGGGTAATAAGCAGGAAGAACTGGAAGTGCTAATAAATAAATACAACTATGACATTACTGGCATTACTGAAACTTGGTGGGATAATACACATAACTGGAATGTTGGTGTGGATGGGTATAGTTTGCTCAGGAAGGATAGACAGGGGGAAAGGGAGGAGGTGTTGCCTTATATATTAAAAATGTACACACTTGGACTGAGGTGGAGATGGACATAGGAGACGGAAGTGTGGAGAGTCTCTGGGTTAGGCTAAAAGGGGTAAAAAACACAGGTGATGTTGTGCTGGGAGTCTATTACAGGCCACCTAATCAGGTGAAAGAGGTGGATGAGGCTTTTTTCAAACAACTAACAAAATCATCCAAAGCCCAAGATTTGGTGGTGATGGGGAACTTCAACTATCCAGATATATGTTGGGAAAATAACACCGCGGGGCACAGACTATCCAATAAGTTCCTGAACTGCATTGCAGACAACTTTTTATTTCAGAAAGTTGGAAAAGCTACTAGGGGGGAAGCTGTTCTAGACTTGATTTTAACAAATAGGGAGGAACTTGTTGAGAATTTGAAAGTAGAAGGAAGCTTGGGTGAAAGTGATCATGAAATCATAGAATTTGCAATTCTAAGGAAGGGTAGAAGGGAGTACAGCAGAATAGAGACAATGGATTTCAGGAAGGTGGATTTTGGTAAGCTCAGAGAGCTGATAGGTAAGGTCCCATGGGAATTAAGACTGAGGGGAAAACAACTGAGGAAAGTTGGCAGTTTTTCAAAGGGACACTATTAAGGGCCCAAAAGCAAGTTATTCCGATGGTTAGGAAAGATAGAAAATGTGGCAAAAGACCACATTGGCTTACCCTTGAGATCTTGCGTGACCTACAAAATAAAAAGGCGTCATATAAAAAATGGAAACTAGGTCAGATCACGAAGGATGAATATAGGCACATAACACTGCTTAATGACTTCTTTGTTTCAGTCTTCACTGAGAAGTCTGAAGGAATGTCTAGTATAGTGAATGCTTACGGGAAGAGGGTAGGTTTAGAAGAGAAAATAAGAAAAGAGCAAGTAAAAAATCACTTAGAAAAGTTAGATGCCTGCAAGTCACCAGGGCCTGATGAAATGCATCCTAGAATACTCAAGGAGTTAATAGAAGTGGTATCTGAGCCTCTAGCTATTATCTTTGGGAAATCATGGGAGACGGGGGAGATTCCAGAAGACTGGAAGGGGGCAAATATAGTGCCCATCTATAAAAAGGGAAATAAAAACAACCCAGGAAACTACAGACCAGTTAGTTTAACTTCTGTGCCAGGGAAGATAATGGAGCAGGTAATCAAAGAAATCATCTGCAAACACTTGGAAGGTGGTAAGGTGATAGGGAATAGCCAGCATGGATTTGTAAAGAACAAATCGTGTCAAACTAATCTGATAGCGTTCTTTGATAGGATAACGAGCCTTGTGGATAAGGGAGAAGCAGTGGATGTGATATACCTAGACTTTAGTAAGGCATTTGATACAGTCTCGCATGATATTCTTACAGATAAACTCGGAAAGTACAATTTAGATGGGGCTACTATAAGGTGGGTGCATAACTGGCTGGATAACCCTACTCAGAGAGTAGTTGTTAATGGCTCCCAATCCTGCTGGAAAGGTATAACAAGTGGGGTTCCGCAGGGGTCTGTTTTGGGACCGGTTCTGTTCAATACCTTCATCAACGATTTAGATGTTGGCATAGAAAGTACGCTTATTAAGTTTGCGGATGATATCAAACTGGGAGGGATTGCAACTGCTTTGGAGGACAGGGTCAAAATTCAAAATGATCTGGACAAATTGGAGAAATGGTCTGAGGTAAACAGGATGAAGTTCAATAAAGATAAATGCAAAGTGCTCCACCTAGGAAGGAACAATCAGTTTCACACATACAAAATGGGAAGAGACTGTCTAGGAAGGAGTATGGAAGAAAGAGATATAGGGGTCATAGTAGACCACAAGCTTAATATGAGTCAACAGTGTGATACTGTTGCAAAAAAAAGCAAACATGATTCTGGGATGCATTAACAGGTGTGTTGTAAACAAGACACGAGAAGTCATTCTTCCGCTTTACTCTGCGCTGGTTAGGCCTCAACTGGAGTATTGTGTCCAGTTCTGGGCACTGCATTTCAAGAAAGATGTGGAGAAATTGGAGAGGGTCCAGAGAAGAGCAACAAGAATGATTAAAGGTCTTGAGAACATGACCTATGAAGGAAGGCTGAAGGAATTGGGTTTGTTTAGTTTGGAAAAGAGAAGACTGAGAGGGGACATGATAGCAGTTTTCAGGTATCTAAAAGGGTGTCATCAGAAGGAGGGAGAAAACACCTTAGCCTCCAGTGATAGAACAAGAAGCAATGGGCTTAAACTGCAGCAAGGGAGATGTAGGTTGGACATTAGGAAAAAGTTCCGAACTGTCAGGGTAGTTAAACACTGGAATAGATTGCCTAGGGAATTTGTGGAATCTCCATCTCTGGAGATATTTAAGAGTAGGTTAGATAAATGTCTATTGGGGATGGTCTAGACAGTATTTGGTCCTGCCATGAGGGCAGGGGACTGGACTCGATGACCTCTCGAGGTCCCTTCCAGTCCTAGAGTCTATGAGTCTATGAGATACACGATGGGGTGTCTCTCCCCATTTTCACCCTCCTGCATTAATACCGCTCCCAGTCCCCTGTCTGAGGCGTCAGTGAACACCATAAAGGGCTTGTCAAAATCTGGGTTTGCCAGAACTGGGCCACTAACCAGAGCCTCCTTCAGCGCCTCGAGAGCCTGCTGGCACTGCTCGGTCCAGACCACCTTGTCTGGCTTCCCCTTCTTGCACAGCTCAGTGAGGGGGGCAGCTATGGTGCTAAAGTGGGGCACAAACCTTCGATAGTACCCCGCCATCCCAATAAAGGCCTGGACCTGCTAACTGGTCTGGGGAGAGGGCCAGTCTCTGATCACCTCCACCTTGGCTGGTTCTGGCTTTAGGCAGCTGCTCCCCACCCGATGGCCCAGGTAAGATACTTCAGCCATCCCCACCTTGCACTTCTCAGCCTTTACGGTTAACCCAGCCTCTCGGAGTCGGTCCAGCACTTGTTTAACTTGGGACACGTGGTCCTCCCAGGTCTGGCTAAAGACGCAGATGTTGTCAATATACGCCAAGGCAAAACTCTCCATCCCCTGCAGTAGCTGATCCACCAGGGACTGGAAGGTGGCCGGCGCTCCCTTGAGGCCGAAGGGCAGGGTAAGAAACTCGTAGAGCCCCAGAGGAGTGATAAAGGCCGATTTCGGCTTGGCATCTGCGTCCAGTGGCACTTGCCAGTAACCCTTTGTAAGATCCATGGTGGTGAGGTACCGAGCGCCTCCCAGCTTGTCTAGGAGCTCGTCAGGCCTAGGCATTGGGTAGGCATCGGATACGGTGATGGCATCGATAGTCCACACAGAACCGGATCGACATGTCCTTCTTGGGGACCAGTATCAAAGGCGAGGCCAAAGGACTGGAAGACGGCTGGATCATCCCCAGAGCAAGCATGTCCCTGACCTCTCTTTCTAGGTGCTGGGCAGTTTTCTCAGTGACCCGAAAAGGGGAGCATCTTATAGGTGAGTTTGAGCCGGTCTCCACCAGGTGGACAGTCAAATTAGTGCATCCAGGCTGGTTGGAAAACAGCTGTCGGTACAGATGCAGCACCCCTCTGATCTCAGTGTGCTGGGCCAGGGTCAGCTGATTAGAGACGGCAATTGCCTCCAGGGGGAACCAGCTTTCGTCCCAGGGAATAGATCCACTAAAGAGTCATCTCCCTGCTTCTCCCAATGTCCACATACGGCCAACACCACATTCCCCCGTCATAGTATGGCTTCATCGTATTCATATGGTACACCCGGCGGTGACGAGCCCGGTTTGACAGCTCCACCACATAGTTTACCTCATTTAGTTGCTTGACAACCTTGAAAGGGCCTTCCAGGCAGCCTGGAGTTTGTTTTTCCTCACGGGCACGAGAACTATCACTTGATCCCCGGTGGCGAAGGCGTGGGCCCGTGCCGTGCGGTCATACCAGACCTTCTGCTTCCTCTGGGCTGGAGCTAGATTCTCCCTGGCCAGGCCCATCAGCTCGGCAAGTCTTTCCCAGAAAGTCAGGACATACTCCACCATCGACTCTCCATCGGGAGTGGCCTTCCGCTCCCATTTGTCTCTCATCAGGTCCAGGGGCCCCCTTACCCGCCTTCCATATAACAATTCGAAAGGCAAAAACCCAGTAGACTCCTGGGGTACATCCCTGTACGCGAACAGCAGGTGAGGAAAGTACTTGTCCCAGTCCTGCGGGTGCTGGTTCATAAATGTTTTTAGCATCATCTTTAGCTTCCCGTTGAATCTTTCCACTAGCCCGTTGGACTGGGGATGATACACTGAGGCCCAGTTGTGCTGGACTCCACATTTCTCCCACAAGCACCGGAGCAGGATCGACATGAAGTTGGACCCCTGGTCCGTTAAGACTTCCTTGGGGAACCCCACCGGGCTGAAAATGGTCAGCAGTGCATCTGCCACGGTGTCTGCTTCGATAGAGGACAAGGCCACCGCCTCGGGATAGCGAGTGGCAAAATCTACCACCACCAGGATGTATTTCTTCCCTGACCGGGTCGCCCTGCTGAGAGATCCCACTATGTCCATGGTCACCTTCTGGAAAGGTTCTTCTGTGATGGGTAAAGGCCACAAAGCCGCTTTCCCCTTGTCCCGGGCCTTCCCCACCCTCTGGCAGGGGTCACAGGATTGGCAGTACTGTCGGACATGGGTAAAGACCCCAGGCCAGTAAAAGTTCTGTAGCAGCTTCTGCCTGGTGCGCCGGATTCCCTGGTGCCCTGCAAGAGGAATGTCATGGGCCAGGTACAGTAGCTTGTGGCGAATCTTCTGGGGAACCGCCAGCTGCCTCCTGATCCC
Organism: Gopherus flavomarginatus; assembly: GCF_025201925.1. NCBI lineage: Eukaryota > Metazoa > Chordata > Testudines > Testudinidae > Gopherus > Gopherus flavomarginatus. Next base: position 11,301,299 of record NC_066627.1, on the reverse strand, counting down.
CCATGACTCCACTTCCCTGGGGGGAGCCTATTCTTGGTACAGGAACCCCTTCTCCCACAGGAACCTCTCCTTGCAACCTCTCCTCATGGTCTGTACCGCACTGAGGTTAGCCAGGTCCCTTGGCCTCCTCAAGGAGGGATCTTTCTGCAACTCAGCCTGGAACTCAGCAGCTGGGACAGAGATGGGGACCTACTCTCTCTCACTGGCTCGGTCTGAGGCCGCAGCCTCTCTGAGCCGTGTCCCTGTGCGTTCCCTCCCCACCAGGTTAGAGTCCTGCGCCTCGGGCAGAGTACCTTCTCCGTTGTCAGGGTGCAGTTCCCTGTGCTGACTCTGACTACGGGTCACGACCAGGGCACCTCGGGCGTTACTTGGCCAAACCTTCAGGTCCTCCCCCATTAACAATTCTGTGGGCAAATATGAGTGTACCCCACTTCCTTGGTGCCCTCCTTGGCCCCCTACTTCAGGTGTACCTTCGCCATGGGCACTTTGAATGGGGTCCCGCCCATGCCCATCAGGGTCAGGTAGGTGTCGGGCACCATCCGATCTGAGGCCACCACCTCGGGCCGGGCCAGCGTCACCTCTGCACCCGCGTCCCAGTACCCAGTGATCTTCCTCCCATCAACCTCCAGGGAAACCAGGGACTCTCTCCAGAGGGGCAGCCCCGCTCCAACCCTGTAAACCAAAAACTCGGAGCCTGGAGCATCCAGCACCCCAGAGGAGCTGACCTGGGGCTCTCCTCCCTCCTTCGCAGGTGGCACGTGGCCAGCCCCCCTTTCCTGCGAACGCTGCCCCTCATCTGGCTGGGTCTCTACCAAGTTCACCCGGTGTGGGGTCAGTCTGCTCAGTCTGTCCTTGAGTCTGGGGCTCTGGGACCGTATGTAGCCCCTCTGGCAACACTGATAGCAGCTCATGTCCCGTTGGTCCCCTCGAAACGATCGGTTGTCCCTGACGCTGGGTGTTCCCCTTGGGAGAGGGTTCTCCCTACTCCCCCTTTGGGAGGTCCCGGGATGACTCACTCTCTGCCTCGCAGCGGGCCTGTTCCTCTGAGACTCCTCCCTGCCACTCCCCGATCAGCTGTTAACAAACTCATCAGCCAGCTGCCCTGCATGTCGCGGGTTCTCTGGCTTTTGGTCCCTCAACCACAGCCTCAGGTCGGATGGGCACCGCTCATACAGTTGCTCCACTACCAGCAGTTTAACCAGGTCCCCCTCCGTCTGGGCCCCATCTGCCCACTTGCTGGCCTATCCCTCCATGCGGACGGCTAGTTGCAGATAGCAGACCTCAGGGGTTTTATCCTGACTCCGGAACCTTTCCCGGTACACTTCAGGAGTCAGCCCAAACTCGCACAGCAGGGCCTGCTTGAATAGTTTGTAGTTTCCTTTCTCCTCCTCTCCCAGCTGGCGATACAATGCCACGGCCTTGGGGTTCAGTAAGGTGGTGAGAACCGGAGCCTGTCTGCCGGAGCTACCTGGTGCAGCTCGCAGGCCGTCTCCAAGGCATCCAGGAAGTCATCTATGTCCTCCCCCTCCTTACGCTGGGCCAGGATGCACTTCTCAAAGCTCCGCACAGTCCTGGGTCCCCCCTCACTCACTGCAGCCGGGGGCCCGCTGCCCCTCTGCCTCGCCAGTTCCTGCTCATAATGACGCTGTCGCTCTTTCTCCTCCAGTTCCCGCTGTCTTTGTCTGTCTTCATGTTCCCTCTGTCTCTCCTCATGTTCCCTCTGTCTCTCTTTCTCCTCCCGGTCATGTTTTCTCTGTCTCTCACGATCCTCCAGCTCTCTCAGTTTTAGCTCTTTCTCCCATTCCAGCCGCTTGCGCTCCACGGATGCCGAGCGCTGCCGAGATGATCCCCTGCCGGCGGGTGAGCTTCGCCAGGAGGATCCCCTGCTGGCCGGGGGGGTCACGGTGCCCTCTATAGCTGCTGGGCTCCTCCCCGCCCTTCCCCTAGGCATAGGAAGGGGGGGTCTCGGGAAGCCCTCAGCCGCCGGCTGACCACTCCCAGCGGGGACAGACACTGGTGCCTGTGCTGCATCTGCCAGGCTGCTTCCCTCAGAGACAGGGATCAGTTTATTCAAGCGATCTTCCTCCTCCAGCTGGGCAATCAGCTGGTCTTTGGTGAGTCTGCCCCTGCGCAGCCCCCTCTGCTTGCATAGCTCCACCACGTCGCACTTGCGCCGCTGGGCATACATCTTCCTGCTGGCCACTCACAGGCCGCGGTGCTTGTCACTCTCCACGGTTTCCTGGGAGACCCCTAGTGCACCAGCCCTTCTTGAGGTCACCACCTCTCTGCCATGGTCGAGTTGCAGACTTCTCCACCCCTGGAACCACTCACTGCAATCCCCCGGGGGACCCTGTTACTGCAAAGAGCTTCTCACTGTGCACACACTCCCAGGGGTTAATCACCCCTAAAATCGTCCCTTCGTTTTACTGCTCCCCAGCCACTTACTGCAGGAAGCACCGTCCACGGGGTGCAGTATCTTCCGCCGCTGCCACCAGTTGTCACGGAGTGTGGGGGAGTCCGGCCTGCACCCCTCTTCCTGGGACTCACAGTGACTCTCAGCCAGCCAGTAAAACAGAAGGTTTAGTGGACAACAGGAATGCAGGTTACAGCAGAGCTTGGAGGCACAACCAGGGCCCCTCCATCGAGTCCTTCTCGAGGTTCAGGGCGCTTGGAATCCCAGCATAGGATCCCCTGAATTCCCATCACCCAGCCCAAAACCGAAACTGAACTGCCTCTCCTCCAGTCGGCTGATTCCTTTTTCCAGCATCCCGGGCCAAGGTGCTAACCCTCTCCCCGCTACCTGGCTCAGGTTACAGGCTTAAAGATCCTGTCCCTCACCTAAAGACATACCCGGCTCTCCCATCCCCCCCACAGACAGTTTCTATTCCATCACACCTTAACCCTAGCTCCAGGGGCCCCACTCCTGGGACCCCTAACCTTGGCTCCAGGGTCCCTACCGGTGGTGCCCTAATCAAAAGCTCCAGGAGATCTACTCTGGGATCCCTAACCCTAGCACCAGGGGCTGTAAACCTTGGGATCTTCACTATAGCTCCAGAGGCCTTACCCATGGGACCCCCAACTCTAGCTCCAGGGGCCCTTCCCGTGGACCCCTAACCCTAGCTCCAGGGGCCCTACCCATGAGGCCCTTAACCCTAGCTCTAGGGGCCCTACCCATGGGGCCCGTAACCTGAGCTCCAGGGGCCCCACCCATGGAGCCCCTAACCCTTGTTCCACAGCCCCATCCCTGGGGCCCCAATTCCTAGCTCCAGGGGACCAACACGTCGGGCTGCTAACCCTAACTCCAAGGACCCTACTCCTGGGACCACAAACTCTAGCTCCAGGATCCAAACTCCTGGGACCCCTACCTTAGCTCCAGGGGCCTTCCACGTGGGGCACCAATCCCTAGCTCCAGGGGACATACCACTGGGACCCCTAACCCTAGCTCCAGGGGACATACCCTTTGGGATCTTGACTATAGCTTCAGAGGCCTTACCCATGGGTACCCTAACCCTAGCTCCAGGACCCTACCCGTGGGGCCCGAACCATAGCTCCAGGGTCCTTTCCCGTGGACTCCTAACCCTAGCTCCAGGGGCCCTTCACTGGGGTCCCCTAACACTAGCTCCAGGGCTCCTACCCATGGGGCCCCTAACCCTAGATACAGGGGCACTTCCTGTGTACCCCTAACCCTAGCTCCAGAGGTTCTTCCCCTAATGCCACAAACCCTAGCTCCAGGGGCTCTACCCGTGGGGCCATTAAACCTAGATCCAGGGACCCTACTGTGGGGCCCATAAACCTTGCTCCATGGGCCCTACCCATGGGACTCTTAATCATAGTTCCAGGTGTCCCACTCCTGGGGCCCCTAACCCTAGCTCAAGGGTCCCCACGCCTGGCACCCCAACCCTACCTCCAGGGACACCATCCCTGCGGCCTCTAACCCTAGCTCCAGGGGCCCTACCCGTGAGGCCACTAACCCTAGCTCCAGGGGCCTTACGCTTGGGGCCCCTAACCCTAGCTCAAGGGGCCCTACCCGTGGGACTCTTATCTTCGTTCCAGGGGCCCAACTCGTGCTCTCCAGGGGCCCTTCCCGTGAGGCCACTAACCCTGGCTCCATGGGGCCTACACTTGGGGAACCTAAACCTAGCTCCCGGGGCCCTACCCTTTAGACCTCTAACCGTAGCTCCAGGGTCCCTACCCGTGGGACACCTAACCCTACCTCCAGGGGCCCTACCCTTGGGGCCTCTAAATCTATCTCTAGAGGCCCTACCCCTGAGACCCTTAACCATAGCTCCAGGGGCCCTATCCCTGGGACCACTAACCCAAGCTCCATGGGCTGTACCCCTATCCCTAGCCCAAGGTGTCCGACCCCTGGGGCCTCTAACCCTAGCTCCAAGGCCCCAACCCGTGAGTCCCCTAACCCTAGCTTCAGGGGCCCCATCCATAAGGCCCCTAACCCTGGCTCCAGGGGCCCAGCATGTGGGGCCCCTAACCCTAGCTCCAGTAGCCCTACATGTGGGGCCTACAACTCTTGCTCCAGGGGCCCAACCCCCGGAACCCCTAACCCTAGCTACAGGGGATCTACACGTGTAGCGCCTAACTCTAGCTCCAGGGGCACTACGTGTTGAACCCCTAACCATATCTCCATGGGCTCTACCCCTGGGACTCCTAACCCTAGCTCCCGGTGGCCCTACCCCTTTGTCCTCTAACAATAGCTGCAGAGGCCTTACCAGTGGGACCCCTAACTCTAGCTCCAGCGGTCCTTCCAGTGGACCCCTAACCCTATCTCCATGGGCCCTTCCCCTGGGGGTCCTAACTCTAGCTCCAAGAGCCCTACCTGTGGTGTCCTTAACCCTAGCTCCAGGGGCCCTACCCATGGTGCCCGTAACTCTAGCTCCAGGGGCTCTACCCGTGGAGCTCCTAACCCTAGCTCCAGGCGCCCAATCCGTGGGACCCGTAACCCTAGTTCCAGAGGCTCTACCTGTGGGGCCCCTAACCCTAGCTACAGGGGCCGCATCCCTGGAACAACTAACCCAGGGTCCAGGGGCAACATCCTTGGGATCTCTAACCATAGCTCTAGGGGCCCTTCCCGTGGGGCCCCTTACCCTAGCTCCAGGGACCCTACCCATGGGGCCACTAAACCTGGCTCCAGGGGCTCTACAACTGCGGCCCCTAACCATAACGTCAAGGGCCCTACCCCTTGGACCCCTAATCATAAAACCAAGGTCCCTACCCTTGGGGCCTCTTACCCTAGCTCCAGGGGCCCCACCACTGGGAACCCTATCCCTAGCTCTAGGGTCCCATTCCTGGTGTCCTGAGCCCTAGCTCCAGGGGCCCAACCCGTAGGGCCCCTAACTCTGGTTCCAGGGACCCTACACGTGGGACCACTAATCCTAACTCAAGGAGCCCTAGCCCTGTGACCCCTAACTCTAGCACCTGAGTCCCTGCCCGTGAGGCCCCTAACACTAGCCCCAGAGACCTTACCCTTGGGACCCCTAACCCTAGCTCCAGGGGCCCTACCTGTGGTCCCCTAACAATAGCTACAGGCACCCTGCCTCTGGGACCCCTAACCCTAACTCCAGGGCCCCATCTCTGCATCAACAATCCCTAGCTGCATGGACCCTACCCGTGGGGCCCCTATCCCTAGCTTCACGAGCCCCAACCCTGTGGCCCCTAACCCTAGCTTCAGGGGCCCCATCTATTGGGCCCCTAACCCTGGCTCCAGGGGCCCTATACGTTTGGCCCCTAACCTTAGCTCCAGGAGCCCTGCACGTGGGACCTATAACTCTTGCTCCAGGGGCCCAACCCCTGGGATCCCTAACCCTAGATACAAGGGCTCTACACGTGTGGTGCCGAAACCTAGCTACAGGGGCACTACACATTGGACCCCTAACCATATCTACAGCGGCTCCACCCCTGGGATCCCTAACACTAGCTCCAGGGCCCCTAACCCTTGAACCCCTAATGATAGCTCCAGAGTCCTTACCAGTGGGACCCCTAACCCTAGCTCCAGGGACCCTTCCTGTGGACCCTTAAAATTAGCCCAAGGGGCCATTCCCCTGGGGGCCCGTAACCCTAGCTCCAGAGGCCCTAACCTTGGGACCACTGACCCTAGCTCCAGGAGCCCTACCCGTGGGCCACTAACAGTAGCTACAGGGTCCCCACCTCTGGGACCCCTAAACCTAACTCCAGGGCCTCATCTCTGGGTTCCCAATCCCTAGCTGCATTGACCATACTCGTGGGGCCCCTAACCGTAGCTCCAGGGGCACTATACCTAGGACCCCTAACCCTAGCCTAAGGATCCCCACTCCTGGAACCCCTAATCCCAGCTCCAGGGGCCTTACCCATCGGGCTCCAATCCCTAGCTCCAGGGATTTTACTCTGGAACCCCTAACCCTAGCTCCAGGGGCTGTAAACCTTGGGATCTTGATCATAGCTCCAGAGGTATTACCAGTGGGACCACTAACCCTATCTACAGGGGCACTTCCCCTGGTGCCCCTAAACCTAGCTCCAGGGGCCCTACCTGTGGGGCCATTAACCATACCTCCAGGGGCCCTACCCCTGAGACCCCAAACCCTAGCTCCAGATACCCTTCCTGTGGGACCCCTAAACGTTGCTCCAGCTTCAATACCCATGGGGCCCCTAACCCTTTCTCAAGGGGCCCCACCCATGGGACCTCTAACCCTAGCTCAAGGGGCCCCATCCCTGTGGTCTCTAACCCTAGCTCCAGGGGCCCTACCTGTCTGGCCCATAACCATGGCTCCAGGGGCCTTACACGTGTGGACCCAAACCCAAGCTCAAGGGGCCCTATCCCTGGAACTCCTAACCCTAGCACTAGGGTCCCTACCAGTGAGGCCCCTAACCCTAGCTCCAGGGTCCCTTCCCATTGTACCCCTAACCCTAGCTATGGCCCTGCACCCCCCACAATCCCCAGGCCCCTGTGATGACCCCTGCATCCCCTTCACACACACCCAGTCCCCTGCCCTGACCCCTGCACCTTCCCACAACCCCAGCCCTGACTCCTGCACCCCCTCACACACACCATCCCCCTGCCCTGACTCCTGCATCCCCTCACACACACCCATCCCCCTGCCCTGACTCCTGCACCCCCCACACATACCCAGATCCCCCGCACTCCATGCCCTGACTCCTGCACCCCCCTCACACAGACCCATCCCCCTGCCTTGACTCCAGCACCCCCACACATACCCATCTCCCCCACACTCCATGCCCTGACTCCTGCACCCCCCATGACTGCAGCCCTGACTCTGGCACTCCCCACACATACCCAACTCCCCTACACTCCATGTCGCAACTCCTGCATCCCCCTCATTCACTCCCATCCCCCTTCTCTGACTCCTGCACCCCCCACACATACCCAGCCCCCCCAACCCCATGCCCTGACTCTTGCATCCCCCACATCCCCACCCCCACCCTGAGCACCAAACGGAAGCTTCTCCACACCCCCCACCACATTCCCATGTGCACTTCTTGCACCAAATGGGAGCTGCCAGGTAAGCGCTCCACACTCAAGCCTCCTGCTCCAACCCTGAGCCCTTTCCCTCATTCTAGCTCCTGACCAGAACCTACACACCAACCCCCAGCCCTGTGCTCAGTGCACTCGCACCCTCAGCTCTGTGCAGAAAGAGAGGAAGAGAATGGGCTAAAACCAGGGAGAAGGTAGGTACCAACTCTATGTGGGCGGGGCCGGGACCCCAGACCAGCAGTGGGCTGAGTGGGGCAGGAAGCCGGGATCCTGATTGTCAGGACCCGGAGGATGGAACCACAGAGTGGTAGCAGCATGAGAGGCAGTGGGATGAGCCGCTCAGCCCACTGCTGGTCTGGGGTTCTGGCTGCCGGCCCCTTGCTAGCCGGGGTCCTGGTTGCAGGCCCCGCTCAGCCTGCTGCCAGGCTAGATAAACAGAACCCCAGGCCAGCAGCAGGCTGAGTGGGCCGGTGGCGTAAGATCAGCATTTTAATTTAATTTTGAATGAAGCTTCTTAAACATTTTGAAAACCTTGTTTACTTTACATACGACAATAGTTTAGTTCTATAAGATATAGACTTATAGAAAGAGACTTTCTAAAAAAAAACGTTAAAATGTATTACTGGCACGTGAAACCTTAAATTAAAGTGAATAAATGAAGACTCGACACACCAGTTCTGAAAGGTTGCTGACCCCTGAGCTAGTCCAACTTTCTCATAGACTCATAGACTCATAGACTCCAGGGTCAGAAGGGACCAATGTGATCATCTAGCCCGACCCCTTGCACAAAGCAGGCCACAGAACCCTACCCATCCACTTCTATAACAAACCCCTAACCTATGTCCGAGTTATTGAAGTCTTCAAATTGTGGTTTGAAGACCTCAAGCTGCAGAGAATCCACCAGCAAGTGACCCATGCGCCACGCTGCAGAGGAAGGCGAAAAACCTCCAGGGTCTCTGCCAATCTGCCCCGGAGGAAAATTCCTTCCCCACCCCAAATATGGCTATCAGCTAAACCTTCAAAGCAGGACCAACACCAGCTAAATCATCCCAGCCAGGGTGTTCTCAAGCCAGGCCTTAAAAACCTCTATGGATAAAGATTCCACCCCCTCTCTAGGTAATCCATTCCTGTGCTGCACCACCCTCCTAATGAAATAGTGTTTCCTAATATCCAACCTGGACCTCCCCCACTGCAGCTTGAGATAATTGCTCCTTGTATCTGCCACCACAGAGAACAGCTGAGCTCCATCCTTTTTGTAACCCATGTTCAGGTAGTTGAAGGCTGCTATCAAATCCCCCCTCCCTCTTCTCTTCCACAGATTAAACAAGCCCAGTTCCCTCAGCCTTTCCTCATAACTCATGTGCCCCAGCCCCCTGATAATTGTCATTGCCCTTTGCTGGACTTTCTCCAATTTGTCCACATCCTTTCTGTACCGGGGGCCCCCAAACTGGACACAATACTGCAGATGTGGCCCCACCAGTGCTGAAGAAAGGGGAATAATCACTTCCCTAAATTTACTGGCAATGCGCCTACTAATGCAGCCAAATATGCTGTTTGCCTTCTTGACAACAATGGCACACTGCTGACTCATGTCCAGCTTCTCATCCACTGTAATCCCCAGGTCCTTTTCTCCAGAACTGCTGCTTAGCCACTCGGTAACCAGTCTTCAGTGGTGAATGGGATTTTTCCATCCTAAATCCAGGACTCTGCACTTGTCCTTGTTGAACCTCATCCAATTTCTTTTGGCCCAATCCTCCAATTTGTCTAGGTCACTCTGGAACCTATCCCTTCACTCCAGCTTATCTACCTCTCCCCCGGGTTAGTATCATCTGCACATTTGCGGAGGGTCCAATCCATTCCATCATCAAGATCATTATTAAAGATGTTGAACAAAACTGGCCCCAGGACTGCTTGATACTGGATGCCAACTAGTGAGTGAGTGTTGATCACTAACCATTGAGTCCAACAATCTAGCCAGCTTTCTATCCACCTTATTAGTCCATTCACCAATTCATACTTTTTTAATTTACTGGCATATATACCGTGGGAGACTGCATCAAAAGCTTTGTTAAAGTCCAGATAGATCACATCCACTGTTTTCCCCATATCCACAGAACCAGTTATTTCATCATAGAAGGCAATCAGGTTGGTCAGGCATGACTTGCACTTGGTGAATCCATGTTGACTGTTCCTGATCACCTTCCTCTCCTCCAAGTGCTTCCAAACGGTTTCCTTGAGGACCTGCTCAAAACATGATTTTTCCAGTGACTCAGATGAGGCTGACTGGTCTGTGGCTCCCCAGGTTCTCCTTCTTCCCGTTTTTTAAAGATGAGCACTATATTTTCCAATCTTCCTGGATCTCTCATGATTACCATTAGTTTTCAAAGATAATGGCCAATGGCTCTGCAATCACACCAGCCAATTTTCTCAGCACCTCAGATACATTAGATCTGGACCCATGGACTTATTCATGTCCAGCTTTTCTAAATAGTCCCTAACCTGTTCTTTCATCATGAAGGGCTGCTCACCTTCTCCCCATACTGTGTTGCCCAGGAAAGCAGTCTGGGAGCTGACCTTGTCTGTGAAGGCTGAGGTGAAAAAAGCTTTGAGTACCTCAGCTTTTTCTAAATCCTCTGTCACTAGGTTGCCTCCCCCATTCATTAAAGGTCCCACACTTTCCCTGACCTTTTTCTTGTTGCCAACATACCTGAAGAAATCCTTCTTTTTACCCTTCACTTCCCTTGCTAGCTGCAACTCCAGTTGTGTTTTGGCCTTCCTGATTACACTTCTGCATGCTCAAGCAATATTTTTATACTTCTCACTAGTCATCTGTCCAAGTTTCCACTTCTTATAAGTTTTCTTTTTGTGTTTAACCTCACTGAAGATTTCACTGTTAAGCCAAGCTGGTCACCTGCCATATTTGGTATTCTTTCTGCATATCAGCATGGTTTGTTCCTGGGCCTGCAATAAGGCTTGTTTAAAATGCAGCCCACTTTCCTGGACTCCTTTCCCCCTCATATTAGCCTCCCAGGGGATCCTGCCCATCAGATCCCTAAGGGAGTCAAAGTCTGATTTTCTGAAGTCCACAGTCTGTATTTTGCTATTCTCCTGTCTTCATTGTGTGTGTGTGTGTGTTTGACTCAATGCACATGCTAATTGTTGTATCTTCAATAAACATGGTGTATTGCCTTTCCTCCCTAAAAAGATCCTGTGTGCTTCTTAGAAGCATAACCTTTGTGGTGGAGAATAGCAAAAGGGGGAAGACATACCCTTTGATTGTAGAAAATCCTGCTAAAAGGTATACTATACGTATAAAGTGATCCATCATTCAGGTGTGCACCCCCCCGGTCGTATTGGTCCGGGGCAATAGAGGGAGGATTAGAGTCCTCCGTCTGACCTGTCTGTTGGGGGAAATTGTACAGATAAGATATATATGTAAACTGTTTGTACAAACTGTCTTGGTATATAAACCCCCAGTGGTAGAGATACTGGGGCCTAACGGGGAGAATTAGAGTCCTTGCTCCTTCCTGTCTGTTGGGGAAAAATTGCCTAGGTGAATATACCCTCGGTCGTAGCAGGGTCGAACCCAAAAGGTAGGGGATTTTGCATTCCCCCCTCCTGCTCTGTCAGGCAGATTTTTTAGTAGATATAGATTTTTTGTGCTTTGTAAGTTCTAGCACGAGTGTGGGCACAGAAAAGTTATAAAGATAAAAGAGATTCATAAAGAAAATATGTTCAGGCAAAAAGAGTCCCTTAAGAACAAAGCTCAGTAAGAACAGAAGAAATTGCCATTCATACAGGAAATTACTCCTTTTTCAGACAATTTTGCAAAAGTTTGGGCACAGCCTATGGACTAAACAAGCATTAGCCAATATGCATACAATAGCTGATTTGGCAGATGGATTCACAATATATCTGTTGGTCTACAGGCCATTGACCTTGATAAAAAGAGACTCGGCTGCAATTTGGCTATTGTAGGAAGCATGGAATGAGGCATTCCTTTGCTTGGTTAGCTGCCGAGAGGAGAATGCTGCACTGCATGAGAAACTTGGTGTATCTGAACAAGAAACTGTTAAATGGAAAATACTGGCCACTAGGGTCCAAAACCAATTAGACATTCTCAAAGATACCCTAAGAGAAATTAAAATAAAAGAGAAGAAATTATCTGAACAGGTAAAGGAAAAAGAGAAAACACAAAAAGAGGATCAGATTTTACAGAGAATGGTAAAGAAATTAACTTTAGAACAAGGAAATCTCCTATCAATCACAACTGCTGTGAATCGATTGTTAAATATCTCAAAACAAAACTGGGGTTTGCAACCGGCCAAGTAGTGGCTGTGATGGCAGGAGAATGGGATCAAGCCCAATATGGTGAGATCTCTGAATGGGAGGGAAAATGGGACGAACTACAGTCACAACACCCACAGAGAGGGGGGAAGAACCACTGTCCCTGTATCAGCCACTGACTTAAAAGCCATGACTGATAATTTGGGACCCCTAAAAAAAGACCATTTCTCCAGATGGTGCTCTAATGCATTTTTGTTCGCACTAAGGGAAGAGCTGAACACCACTGAAGTCCACTGCTTGATGAGTGTCTGCATGGCTTCAGATATTTGAGGGGGCCAAGATAGGATTAGAGTCAATGAGAACTGCAGCATAGTGCCTTTAATGGGACTTTTAGGGGAGCAAATAGGCAGGCACAATTTCATAGCACAAGCCATAGCCACAACACAAAAGCTCAACAAATACCCAAATAATTATTTAACCTGATGGGGTCTGATGCAGATAATGGCCGTGTCATGGTATAATTCCCCACTCAGAACCTTAGCATTCAAAAGATGGGGTACCAGCATGAATTCCTCTAAGCTCAATTACCAGCTTAATACTTGTAGCGCTGCCACCAACCAGGAATTCCAGTGCCTGGTACACTCTGGTCCCCCCAAGACCTTGCCCAGGGAACTCCAAGACCCAGACCCTCTGGATCTTACCACAAGGAAAGTAAACCCTTTCCCTCACCGTTGCCTTTCCCAGGCTTCCCCTCCCTGGGTTACCCTGGAAGATTACTGTGATTCAAACTCCTTGAATCTTTAACAGAGAGGAAAATGCACCTTCTTCTCTCCTTCTCTCTCCCCCTCCCAGCCTCTCCCTGAAAGAGAAAGTAATCCTAACACAGAGAGAGAAAATTAACCTTTCTCTCCCGCTTCCCTCCTTTCTCCCAACCAATTCCCTGGTGAATCCAGACCCAGGCCCCTGGCGTCACACTAGAATAAAAAAACAATCAGGTTCTTAAACAAGAAAAGCTTTTAATTAAAGAAAGAAAAAAACAGTAAAAATTATCTTTGTAAATTTAAGATGGAATATGTTACAGGGTCTTTCAGCTGTAGACACTGGAAATACTCTCCCAGCCTAAGTGTACAAGTACAAATTAAAATCCTTTTAGCAAAATACAAATTTGAACTCCTTCCAGCCAAATACACATTTGCAAATAAAGAAAACAAACATAAGCCTAACTCGCTTTATCTACCTAGTACTCACTATTCTGAAGTTATAAGAGCCTGTATCGGAGAGATTGGAGAGAAACCTGGTTGCACATCTGGTCCCTCTGAGCCCCCAGAGTGAACAACAACCAAAAACTAACAGCACACACACAAACTTCCCTCCCTCAAGATTTGAAAGTATCCTGTCCCCCGATTGGTCCTCTGGTCAGGTGACAGCCTGACTCACTGATCTTGTTAAACCTTTACAGGGAAAAGAGATATGAAGTACTTCTATTTCATTAATTCTTAACTCTCCGTTTATGACAGGCCGGCTTACCACCGTTGGGCAAGGCCACAGCACTGAATACAGTGACATTCACCATAGAATCCTAAAGACACTATGCTGTTTCCCTAATCCCCTACTACTCTGGAAGACTTGGAATTTGGAAAGAGGGTCTCACAGCTACCCTAGAGGAACTAAGAGGCTTGTTCCAACCAATTAATACTCATTCTGGACCACATCCCACTATAAAAATAGAAAGAGCTGTCTATGTAGCTGCATTAAAACCAACAGTTACATACACCAACGAAAGCGGCACAAAGGGAATCAGGGGATCCCGAGGAGGATATACTAGAGGCCAGTGCCATGGCTGAGGAAATCAGGGGCAACAAGGAGCTCAGTTATACCCAGACCTCTGGCAATATCAGACAGCCTCCTCCCAGCAATCAAAGGAGGGATGTGGGCACACGGAAAATGAAGTTCGCCAGATCGTCCGGGGCAAACCAAGAACAGTGGAATGGGGCCCTCAAACTAGAGATAGTCGGGGAGGCCATGAGGTTGCAAACCCCACCAACAGAGGTGACTAGCATAACTGCTAGTGCACCACCCTCTTCTTACTTGATGCAATGCTTCCCAGACCCACACTCTTTATTGGAGCAAGAATAGAGGGGCCCACTGAATGAGGAACCCCCACCACCAGTAGCAGCACAGAAGTGGAGGTTCATAGGCAAGGTCTCCTGGAATCCTGAGGGACGACCATGTGAGTATATTAGGCAGGGTGGATATACCCCTAATAGATACAGGAGCCACTGTATTCTTAATTAAAACAACCCCAAAAGCAGGAAAAGATTAAAACAGGTAGTTTTGAAATCCTTTCAAGGGAAACTTAGTCTCAGGTGGGAATGGAACCAAGTCCCCTTTTCGGTACAAGGATTTTTAACATTAGAGCATTTGATCCATACTCCTGATATGGTTGATGAAATTATTCTGGGAGCTGACTGGTTGTTGAAAAACAATGTGGTGATTAATATTCCTAGAGGTACTCTTTAGAAGTTAGAAATTCCTCCTCCCCATTCAGGAAAAATTGGGCACGATGTTATATGAACCAAAGGGGGAGAGAGTCCAGTAGCTGCACTTCAGCTGAACAAGCTGAAAAGTGGCACTTAAAATTCTCTTCAGTATGGACTTTAAAGAAAACAGATTGCAGTAAAATTAATGCTTGTGTTAAGATTGCTGGGGAATTTGTGCCTCCACAAACACAATATTCTTACCTGAGGGAGGCAGAGGCCTAACCGTCCAGGAATTAGAGCAACAAGGGGTCATTCAAAAAACATACGCACCCTTTAACTCCCTTGTGTGGCCAATGCTAAAGGCAGATGACCAATCCTGGCATTTAAGAATTGATTATAGAAGAATTAATAAGGGCACCATTCCTATGGCCTCTATTGTGGTTGATATGACACAGATCATACAAAAAGTGAAAGCCACATCTAAAAATTTCTCAGTAATTGATTTAGACAACTGTTTCTTTGCCATACCCTACATCCGGACTCACAAGATCAGTTTGCCTTTACAATAAGGGAGAAATAATGGACATTTTGTCGATTGCCCGAGGGATATCACAACAGCCCAGCATATTGTGCATATGCTAGACCAGTTGAGCCCACAAAAAAGGCCGTTTGTGTTTTCATATGTATATGACATTTTGATATTTCGGGAAATGGAGGCACAAACTCAAATACTAATGGAAAAAGTGTTGGCACTAATTCAGGAAATGGGGTTCAGAGTACCCTTAGATAAGGCTCAGTTGATGTTACCTCAGGTTCCATGCCTGGGCATAGTCGTTGGACGAGAAGGGAGACAGGTCGATCAGAGGAAGGTAAGGGTAATGGTAGAAATCCCAGTCCCTACCAAAGCCCACTCTTTAAGAGTTCTGCTAGGAGGATTAGATTTTATTAGACTGCACATTTATTAATGTGGTGAAATAACTCACCCATTGTTGAAACTGCTAAAGAAAAAGACAAAATGGAAATGGAGGAAGGAGCAGGACCCCACTTTAACCCTGCTAAAACAGAAGGCTTCACAGCCCCAGCCCTGCGTTTCCCCGATGAATAACAGCCTTTTGGTATTCATTTGGTGGCTAATAACCTGGCTTTGGCTGCCGCACTGTTACAAAACAATGAAGAGGGGAAGCTAGTGCAGGTAGCATATGAATCCCGGAAATTACAAGGAGCAGAAATAAATTTTGAGTCCGTGAATGCGAGTGTCTAGTAGCCACCTGGGCAGTACAATCTTTTGAGCCCCTCACAGGAATGGTTCCTATTACTATCCAAAGCACCCACACTCCTCTCAAGTACATTTTGATGGGAGAAGGATGGGAGGTAAAGTCTCAAACACCCAAATAGCTCAATGGACACTTATTTTAGTTAACAGAGGGGTGACCACAGAGACGGTGTCCAAGCCGGACATGCTAATTCATGCCCTAATTGAAAAAGGGAACCGACATGAATGTCCAGAAGTCACTCTGGAGCAAAGAATTGCTTTGGTAGAGGCACCCTCACTGGAATAATTAGATTCCGTGTGTGGGTCAAGAAAAGCACATCTGGTTTATTGACAGGAGTGCAATGGTAGTAAAAGGGAAAGGATGTGTAAAGTACATAGCCATTAAGTTAGAAGAGGAAGTTATTTTTGTGTGAAGGGGATACAGTTTTGGATGCATGATTGGTATAGGAATGGAAGAAAAGCAGTAGATGGAAATAATATTGCATATTCAGAGGAATGGAAATGGATTTACCAGTGGGTAACAAAGATCCCTAAACAGTTAAAGGAACTGGTATGGATGCCACCTGGAGTAACTGGGTAGATACAATAGCCCAACAGCATAGCAGTTGTAACCAGAGGTCAGAAAAGGTACATCTGTGCTGGCACAACTAAGCCAATAGATGGAACTGCAGATGGCCCTAACCGAGTTCCAGGAAAAATAGAAAGGCAGGAGTTATTTAATGGATCCCATCAGTTTATGCATGAAGGAGTGGAAGGGACTTTAAGAAGGCTAAAGCAAGAAGCAGAGTGGGAATATATGGAAGATTATATTAAAACATGGGTGCAAAATTGTGTGCGATGCTCTCAAGACAAGGTTCGTCCTCCACACTGTCAACTCATGATGCACGAACAAAGGCTTGGGCCATGGCACAGGGGTCAAATTGATTTTATTGATAAATTTCCAAGGAGTAGGGAAGGATTCCAGTACTTATTAGTAATAATTAATTCCGTTTCAGGATGGGTGCAAGCATTTCCCACCAAAAATAACAGCACCAGAGTGGTAGCCAAAAAGTTCTTTAATGAGGTAGTATGTACATATGGCATCCCCCAAAAAATAGATTCTGACAATGGGGGAGCCTTTGTAGGAGAAATCTTTACAGTAATGATACAAACCTTAAGAATTAAACAAAAGCTCCATATACCATACCGACCTCAGTCCTCAGGCCAAGTAGAGCTCATGAACTGCACTACTAAGAAACCGCTCCAGAAGGTATCAAGTATCAGAGGGGTAGCCATGTTAGTCTGGATCTGTAAAACATGTGTCTGATGAAGTGGGGTATTCACCCACAAAAGCTTATGCTCCAATATGTCTGTTAGTCTATAAGGTGCCACAGGACTCTTTGTTGCTGTCAAGGTTCCTTCCCCACTCTGAACTTTAGGCTACAGATGTGGGGACCTGTATGGACACTTCTAAGCTTAATTACTAGCTTAGATCTGGTATCGCTGTCACCAACCAGAATTTCAGTGTCTGGAGCACTCCCTGTCCCCCTAAAACTTTCACCTCCTTAGGTGGCCTTGAGGGACTTCACCATTTCCCTAGTGAACACAGATCCAAACCCCTTGGATCTTAAAACAAGGAGAAATTAACCATCCTCCCTCCTTTCCTCCCACCAATCTCTTGTGAGTCCAGATCCAATCCCTTTGGATCTAAAAACAAGGAAAAATCAATCAAGTATTAAGAGAAAAAAGGCTTTTAATTGAAGGAAAGAAAACATAAAAGAAAACCCTCTGGAAGAGATTAGCATACCAGCTACTCTCACAGACAACAGATTCAAAACACAGAGGATGTTTCCCTGGGCACAAATTTAGTACACCAATGAAAATATCCAAAATACTCGATTTGATTCTATCTCTAATTGCACAAGATAGGTAACAAAGAAATAAACCTAAACCTATTTATTCCTTTCTAAAACTTACTACTCTGATAAGAGGCTGGTTCCTTGATCTTTTTCACTCCAACTGAAACTGAAATTCTCAACAGGAAAACTTCTTCCTTCCTTTTGAAACATCTTTTTGTCCCCCATTGGTTCCCCTGGTCAGGTGTCAGCTAGGCTAGGGGAACTTCTTAACCCTTTACAGGCAAAAGAGGCATTAACCCTTAACTATCTGTTTATGACATACCCCCTAAATCGCAGACAGTGGGGAACCACACTGGCAGTGATTTCTTCCTAAACTTTAGAGTAAACAGATTAATAAAACACTTGCACCTTTACATATACTACTAATTATGTAAAACTACAAGATCTTTTACACTGTAAGGACAATTTAACGAGTCAACTCTGGGAAACTTTCATGGAAGAGTGCATCAGCTACTTTGTTATAAGCTCCTGAAATATGTTGAATTTCAAAATCAAAATCTTGGAGAGCTAAACTCCATTGCAGAAGTTTTTTGTTGTTTCCCTTGGCAGTATGAAGCCATTTTAGTGCAGCATGGTTGGTTTGTAGCTGGAAACGCCGTCCCCAAATGTATGGGCATAGCTTTTCCAGAGCATACACAATGGCTTAGCATTCTTTTTCGCTGATTGACCAGTGGCTTTCCCTCTCAGACAGTTGCTTGCTGAGAAACACGACAGGATGGAATTCTTGATCCGGTCCTTCCTGCATTAAAAGTGCTCCTACGCCACGCTCAGATGCATCTGTGGTTACTAGGAATAGTTTGTCAAAGTCTGGGGCCCTTAGCACAAGGTCAGACATGAGTGTCGCCTTAAGCTAGTTAAAGGCCTTCTGACACTCATCAGTCCACTTAACTGCATTTGGCTGTGTTTTTCTGGTCAGGTCTGTTAGTGGGGCAGCGATTTGGCTGTAGTGGGGTACAAATCTCCTGTAATATCCGGCCAAGCCTAAGAAGGATTGGACCTGTTTTTTTGACTTTGGGACAGGCCACTTCTGGATAGCATCTACCTTGGCCTGTAGGGGATTTATTGTTCCTTGACCCACCTGGTGTCCAAGGTAAGTCACTCTATTTTCACCTATTTGACACTTTTTAGCCTTAACAGTTAGTCCTGCCTGCCTGATGCACTCAGAAGACTTTTTCCATGTGCTCCAGGTGTTCTGCCCATGAATCAGAAAAAATGGCCATATAATCGAGGTAGGCAACTACAGATTCTCCCAATCCTGCTAGGAGACCATCTACAAGTCTTTGGAAGGTGGCGGGTGCATTTCGCAGCCCGAAGGGAAGCATATTAAATTAATACACACCTGCATGGATGATGAAGGCTGACCTTTCCTTGACAGGTTCATCTAGCGGTACTTGCTAGTACCCCTTGGTTAAGTATAATATAGAGATGAACTGGGCACGTCCCAATTTCTCCAATAGCTCATCAGTGAGTGGCATTCGACAGTTTTCGGGACGAGTTACAGCATTTAGCTTACGGTAGTCCATGCAAAAGCGTATTTCTCCATCTGCTTTGGGAACTAGAAACACTGGAGAAGCCCATGCACTGTTAGAGGGGTGGATTATACCCATCTGTAGCATGTTTTGGATCTCCCTTTCTATAGCAGCTTGGGCATGAGGAGACAGCCAGTAGGGTGGGGTTCTAATTGGGTGAGCATTATCTGTGTCAATGGAGTGGTATGCCTGTTCAGTCCGTCCTGGGTGGCTGAGAATATTGGGGAGAAGCTAGTGCACAGCTCCTTGATCTGTTGCCACTACAGACGTTCCAGGGCTGTGGAGAGGTTCACCTCTGCCACGCCACCGTCACTTTTTCCTTCGTAGTAGACACGTTCAGGCCACTCAGCATCATCTCCTCCCTGGGTTGTAAACTGACAAACCTTTACCTCCATGGAATAAAAGGGCTTTAGAGAATTAGCATGGTACACTTTAGGCTTTAGGGTTGAGGTGGGGAATGCTATGAGATAGTTAACAGCTCCCAGGCTCTCTTGGACCGTGAATGGACCTTCCCATGATGCTTCCAACTTATGGACCTGTTGTGCCTTCAAGCCCATAACCTGGTCTCCTACTTTGAAGGAACGCTTTCTGGTATATTTATCATACCAGGCCTTTTGCTCTTCCTGAGCATTCTTTAGGTTTTCTTTAGCAAGGACTAAAGAGTGTCGGAGGGTGTTTTGTAGGTTGCTTACAAAGTCTAGAATGTTAGTTCCTGGAGAAGGCATAAACCTCTCCCATTGCTGCTTCACCAGCTGTAATGGCCCCTTAACTTCATGGCCATACACAAGTTTGAATGGTGAAAACCCTAAACTGGGATGTGGTACAGCCCTGTAGGCAAAAAGCAACTGCTGCAACACTAGGTCCCAATCATTGGAGTGTTCACTGATGAATTTACATATCATGGCCCCCAAAGTTCCATTAAACCTCTCCACCAGGCCATTGGTTTGATAGTGGTAAGGGGTGGCAACCAAGTGATTCACCCCATGAGCTTCCCATAGATTTTTCATGGTCCCTGCCAGGAAATTTGTTCCTGAATCTGTAAGGACGTTGTAGGGCCAACCTATTCTGGCAAAAATGTCTGCTAAGGCCTGGCACACAGTTTTAGCCCTGGTGTTGCTTAGAGCTACTGCTTCCAGCCATCGGGTAGCAAAGTCCACGAAAGTCACTATGTACTGCTTTCCTCTGGGGATCTTTTTTGGGAAAGGACCCAGAATATTCATAGCTACTCGCTGAAATGGAGCCTCAGTTATGGGAGTGGCTGGAGAGGGGTTTTGACCTGGTCTTGGGGCTTTCCCACTTGTTGGCACACCTCACAATACCGGACATAATTAGCAACATCCTTGCCCATTCCCTCCTAGTGGAAAGACTTCCCCAACCGGTCCTTGGTTCTGTTCACTCCAGAATGGCCACTGGGATGATCATGGGATAAGCTCAAGAGTTTTACCCAGTACTTAGTGGAACAACCAACTGTCTTTGAGGATGCCAGTCTTCCCGGTGTCCACCAAAAAGAGTATCCTTGTATAAAAGTCCTTGTTCTACAACAAACCTGGATTGGTTAGAAGTGTTGAGAGGTGGTGGGGTGCTCTGTGCCCCCACTCAAGCTGTCTGAATGCTGCCATCTGCTTCCTGCTCAACCTGGAACTGTTCCCTTGATGCTAGAGACATCAGTTCCTCCTTTACTATGGACTTGGGCTTGGTCCCTCTGGAAGCGATGTAGGTGATGGGGTTGTTTTCGTTGATTGTGAACCACTCTCCGCTGGTGCACTATGTGCTATTTCAGGATCTGGCTGAGCCTCTTGGGTAGGGTTGTCTGCTGCTTCTGCCAGTTCAGGCCCACTGATGCCCTCTGGCTTTGGGGCTGTAGATGGGTTTGCAAGTGCTGCAGTCAGTGCTGGCAGTGGTTCTGGTGCTGGTTGCTTTGCCAGTTCCGGTTCTGGGACTGAATGCACTGTGGCTGTTGCAGTCGTTGGCAGGGGATCCGGGTCCACCACCTCTGTCTGGGTCTCTGGTAACACAGACGGGATCCTTGTGGACGGCTCAGGAACAGGGATGGGTCTGGAAGGTTGCCTGGCTTGGCTGCGTGTAACCATTCCCACCCTCTTGGTCCACTTCACCTGGTTGGTCAAGTCTTCCCCCAGTAGCATGGGGATGGGATAATTGTCATAGACTGCAAAAGTCCACATTCCTGACCAGCCCTTGTACTGGACAGGCAACCCAACTGTAGGCAAGTTTAAAGATTTTGACATGAATGAGTTAATTGTCACTTGGGCCTCTGGGTTGATGAATTTGGGGTTCACTAGGGATTTGTGGATAGCTGACACTTGTGCCCCCATGTCTCTCCTCGTGACAACCTTCTTTCTGCCCACTCTCAAGGTTTCCCTTCGCTCTGAGGTTATTTGAGAGGTATCTGGGCCTGGGGATCTTTGGTGTGATTGTGGTGTAATGAACTGTAATTGTTGGGGTTCTTGGGGCAGTGGGCCTTTATATGTCCCACTTTATTACATTTAAAACACCACCCAGCTGTCTGGTCACTGGGCCGAGGTGGGTTGCTGGAGACTGGTGAGGTGGGACAGTAAGGTGTCTGGGGCTTTCCTTGGGTTGTACATGGGGTCTTGGGTTGCCCCCAGTGATAGAGTTTGGTTTCGGTTTGCCCCCTCTGATATTTGCTCCAACTGCTAGTAGTTTTTTTCTTTTCTGCAACTTCCACCCATTTGGCTCCAATCTCCCCTTCCTCGGTTACAGTTTTGGGCTTCCCATCTAGGATGTACCTTTCTATTTCCTCAGGAACACCCTCTAAGAACTGCTCCATTTGCATTAGGAAGGACAGCTCTTCCAGAGAGTTAGCACTTGCTCCTGATATCCAGGCATCCCAATTCTTTCCAGTGTGGTAGGCGTGTCAGATAAATGACACATCTGGTTTCCACCTTAGGGCTCTGAACCCCCGATGGGCATGCTCAGGTGTTAGCCCCATTCTGATTCTGGCCTTGGTTTGAAAAAGTTTATAATCGTTCATGCATTCCTTAGGCATTTCAGCCACCACCTCTGCTAAGTGTCCACTGAGCTGTGGTATCAGCTCTATCATGTACTGGTCTGTACAGATGCTGTACCCATGGCAGGCCCTTTAGAAATTTTCTAAGATGGCCTCAGTATCATCACGTGCCTTGTAGGTGGGGAATTTTCTAGGATGGGAAACAGTACCTGGTGAAGGGTTGTTAGGGTTGGCTGGTAAGTCCTACTTAGCCCTTGCTAATTCCAGGGCATGCTTGTGGGCTTCCCTCTGGATCTCCATAGCCCTTTAGTGGGCAGCTTTTTCCCTTGCATTTTCTGCCTCCAAAGCTCTTTTGTGGGCAGCCTCCTTGGCTTTCTCTTCTCTCTGGTAGGCAGCCTCCTCTCTCGCCATCTGTCTGTCATTTTCCTTTTGGCTCTCCTCAGCCTTGAGTTTGGCTAATTCCAGCTGCTGTTGGATAGGTTTTTTTTCTTTGCCTGACATTTTCCCCCTGGTCTACCTTAGCTATCTGAGTGTGTGTGGGGGGGGAAACAGCTTGGAATCTTAAGTTACTGTAATGTGACATACTTAAAAAAAAAAGTAAAACAGGTTTTTGTTACTTGCCTTGGCAATATGTTAACCACAGCCGGAGCTTCCCTTCTAACAAACCACTAACCACAGTGACCACAGCTGGATCTTCCCTTCTAACAAAAAGCCTTCTGTTAGAATCTCTTATCTGTTTGCCTTCAGGGTATATCTCCTTCACTCCTTCCCCAGCATCTCAAAGGAGGGAAAAAAAATCTGGCTTTTCATTCCTAAAAAATCCCTCACCGCTGTTCACCATGTCAAGGTTCCTTCTCCACTCTGAACTTTAGGCTACAGATGTGGGGACCTGCATGGACACTTCTAAGCTTAATTGCTAACTTAGAACTGGTATCGCCATCACCATCCAGAATTTCAGTGTCTGGAGCACTCCCTGTCCCCCTAAAACTTTCACCTCCTTAGGTAGCCTTGAGGGACTTCATCAGTTCCCTGGTGAACACAGATCCAAACCCCTTGGATCTTAAATCAAGAAGAAATTAACCATCCTCCCTCCTTTCCTCCCACCAATCTCTTGTGAGTCCAGATCCAATCCCTTTGGATCTAAAAACAAGGAAAAATCAGTCAAGTATTAAGAGAAAAAAGGCTTTTAATTAAAGGAAAGAAAACGTAAAAGAAAACCCTCTGGAAGAGATTACCATACCAGCTCTTTCACAGACAACAGATTCAAAACACAGAGGATGTTTCCCTGGGCACAAATTTAGTACACCAATGAAAATATCCAAAATACCCAATTTGATTCTACCTCTAATTGCACAAGACAGGTCACAAAGAAATAAACCTAAACCTATTTATTCCTTTCTAAAACTTACTACTCTGATAAGAGGCTGGTTCCTTGATCTTTTTCACTCCGGCTGAAACTGATACTCTCAACAAGGAAAACTTCCCTCCTTCCTTTTGAAACATCTTGTTTCCCCATTGGTTCCTCTGGTCAGGTGTCAGCTAGGCTAGGGGAACTTCTTAACCCTTTACAGGTAAAAGAGGCAATAACCCTTAACTAACTGTTTATGACAATTGCTTTTTCAGAAGGTAGTAAATCACAGAGGAAAAGACTGGCCGGATAAACTGACCAGGATTTTGACTCTCATCCAGAGCAGTAATAGACTAAGGAGAAAAACTCAGCCCTTTCAAATTCTGTTTTGACATCCAATGTGCCAAACGATTGATCCTAGTTACCTGGTACAGGGTGAAGAAGAGAGCTCTAATAGAACCCAGTATGTTTATTTCAATGGCTCGAACAGGTACAAGAAGATAAAACAATCCTGCAGTATAAGGTTAATCATATCATCGAACACATGAACAACAAAATTCAGAATCAAAGGCCCACAAAGGCAGCCCTGTGGGAAACAGGACCAAATTATGTACCTTAAAATGGGAAAAAGGGGCCACTCAGTGGAATCAAAGTGGATATGCCCTTACTCCATATTGGGCCATCTAATGTTAAAATCTCTTGGTTGCTGTATAAACAACAAATAGAATTAGGAAATAAAACTGACTTGGTCTTAGGATGTACTGAGTTGCAAATTCTTAGTTTAGCATCACTTGAACACAAAATGTTTTGGGTAATATCTGAGAATGTTTGGGTATTAAGACATCTTTTAAAACAGAAGAGGTCCTTGTTTGACACCTACAAATATGAATGGATGTGATATGTTTCCAGCAGAGTTAAGCCTGGTTCATTATTGAGTGAGATTACTGTTAAAATTTCTCACCAACAGTCTGTGGAGACAGAAATATGGAAAGTAACCCCATTCCCAAAATTGACCATGGGATCCTTCTGGCTACCCCAGGTTATGAGTCAGTGGATCCCGTGTGCTTCTAAAGTTAACTGGGTCTGGGTGGAGTGTGGTAACTGTCCCTGTTCCATACTCCCTGGTTCAGATACCTGGTATCCTGTTGCCTCCTGATTCTGGAATCATTGTGCCAGTTCCCTTGAGCTACTCTATTTGCTTACAAGCACTCCCTAAGAATTCCATCCCAGAGAGTTCATCTCTTTGAGCATCTAGTTTAACACCATCAGGAACAGCATAACAGGAAAGCAAGACCAGGCAGAGGGATATATTAAACAGACTCATTTTACTCTTAAAAGCACTCAAGAGTTCCAATGAAAAAAAAAATCCTTGTCTGATCTCACCCCTTCTGAGAGTCTGAGGTTTGGAACTAACTGAGCCAAAGCACAGTCCTTCCTGTTCTATCCCTCCTTCTCTTCCGGCTTAGATGATGTGATGGGTAGCTCCCTGATCACAGCATTGTGCTACTCCTACATAGGGGTGATAGATGTGGCAATTTCCTGCAGTATCCAGAAAAACCTGATTACATTGTGTTTAAGTCTCTTTGGCATCTATTGCATTAAATGCAAAGGTGATGGATTATTGTGAGTCTTGGGAAGTATTAGGAACTTCAATGGACAAGAATGGACTTTTGAACAAAAAGTGTCAAATGAATTCCCTGGGGAATCTCCAGGGGGAGGTGACTGCAAATTTCTGCGTCTGGTTGTGCAAACCGCCCGCCTTTTGAAGCTGCTTCCTGAGGAAATGACCATTCCCTGCTGATTACTTCTTCCCAGAATCTGAAGATCAAAGCCTCACGCTGTAAAAAGGAACGACTGACATATGCATGCAGATTCTTGTTCTAAGGTAAAACTGCTATGAACTTGTTACCACAGAAAGACCTCTAGATGGAGTTTGAAGGAGTGAGGTGGGGTGATTGCTGGTTGGCTCATTAGCATCTGTGTAGGCTCTTTTATTGTTTTAAAATATTTCTTCTGTAATGATTTCACCTGAACAATAAATGCCCCTGCTTAGAATGGGCTGTGTGGTAATTTATGACTACGGGCATTTACAGGCCTTTTAGGGCTTGCTGGAAATAACAGAGGATAGTTAGGGTATTTTGCTGCCTGGGGAAACCCTGGTCAGGAGGGACAGATATTTTGAAGAGGGGTGTCTTTCCCTTGAAAAACTAGTCAATTTCTATAAGTTATTATTAAAAGTTTTAATCTCTTAATAACAGTGGAAGATAAATATCTTTTTTTTAGCTCTAGTACTATATGAACTTAGCTGTATCATGGCACTTAGCTGCTGGAGCTGTATTGATGTGAAAAACAGCTGTTCAATAAGGACTTTGTCTAACATCTGAATTGTTATTCTATTGGGTGAATAGTTTTTTTTTTTATGGGATATTCACAAGTGCTTGAGCAGGTTGTGCACCTGGGGCGAGAGTTTGAAACATGAGTTAAGCACATGGGGCCAGATCTTTTATTTAAGCACTCAGTAAGATTTTCAAAAGTATCTGGGGACTAGATTTACAAGAGGATTTAGGCATCTAACTGCCACTTTTAGGCACCTAAATACCAGAATCAGGCCTCACTGGGATTCACAAACCCCGTGAGCAGCCACTGCCAAACACTATAGGGACCTTTTCCTGGCACTATGGTTTTGCACTGTAACCCTTCTGCTCTCTGGAGTCAGCAACAACAAGGGCTGAGTTCAATGTGCAGGGTCCCTCTCACCAATATAACACAACTCCCCCTCCCCCCAGTAACCGGGGAATATTACACACACACACACACACGGGTGCCTCTAGGAGGCAACAGTTCCCCATTCACAAGTACCGGGTCTGTGTACAGCAGAGAAAATTTTAATAAAAAGAGGAAAGGAACCTGGAACCAGTTTGGGAAAACCCCACAATCGCGATTCAAATATATCCGACCATGAGCAAAACTCCCTCTCCAGGGGACTTTGAGCAGTATCATTTGCCTCCATATCTCTCACCTTATGGTGTGAAAAGCCAGCAGACAAAGGTCTCTTTAAGATGTCACTTCCTTCTCCCTCTACTGCCCCCTCCCATTCACAGCTGCTGTGCTTGACCCGTAGAGAAAGTTCAGAAGTGCATTCACATGAGTTCACCTTCCAGCTGGGTGGTTGGAGGGCGGGAGGTGGGATGAAATGTCCAGCAATGTCTTACCTGCCGTGCACCACTGCAAATGACTCACAATTGATGCTATGCACTCTGCCTGGCTGCCTGCTGCCACTGCTGAGCCCTCGTTCATCGTGCCTTCATTCAGTCCATTGTGTCATTGTATGCTCTGTCACTGATGTCTCTACACCCTCACATTCCGCTGACACCTGTCTCTCTACTGTGACCTCTGCAAGTAAGTCTCCTCTCCTGGGGTTTCACCCAGCTCTCAGTGATTTCAGATCTCAGCCCGGGGTACCTCTCTTCTAGTGAAGACTGGGCTGTCTTCTACACAGAACTGTTGTCTCACAGCCAGTCTAAGCGTATAGGCCTGATTATCAGTGATTTCAGCTCTCGTGGCCCTTAACAAAACAAAATACTCTCAATGGAGCCTAATCAGCTCTGCCTTTAGACAGGGGAGTGGAGCAGATCAAATGATTCCGATGACTCTTATGCAGAGCTCTCACCACCATGCAGAAACAGCTGTTCCCACTCTCTGTCTCCCCTTTTCCACTGCAATCTGGCATCAGGGTCCCCTGCCTAGTGAGTTCAGTCCAGCTGAGGGTGATTCCCTCAGTCTGGACAGGCTAATCGCAGTTCTGCTTCCCTTTATTTGTACAATCAGGATAACAACATTTACTGAACCCTGCATTCAATACTAAAGTGATTTTTAACTCAACATCAGCCAACATCAATGACTTTGGCAACACAACTCTGTCTGCTGGATCCCTAGGCAGAGTAGGGGGTGTTCAGGTAAACACAGTCTGGTCCTGAAGCCTTTTTCCTCCAGCTCAGGGGAGATCTCATTCAGACTTTGCTTACTATAATAAAAATTCCCCAGCGCCTCTGCTGCTGCATCTGAGCATGCACACTGCTGCTCCAGTCAAGGTGTCCAGAGCAATGCAAGAACTGGGAGAAGACAGACGTCCTATGTCTATGTCAACACTTTTTCCCTCCTCTTTCTTATCTCTCTCCATTTACCATTAGTCTAGGAAGAGTCTGTCTACAGTGCTGTGGGACTGTGACCAAAAAGAGAAAGAAAAGCAACCCCTTAAAAAGCCAGACCCTGGTTTGCCAGGTGTAGGTGGGGCTGATCACACTGTATGCTGTGTCTGTGTTTCTTTAGGCTGAGGTTGCAAGTGTGAGTCAGCACAGGAGTCAGAAGCAGCACTGCCAATCTTTGCTGTCTTTTTCTGTCTCTTTTCATGCATGTTTGTCTTGTTTCACGATCGGACTCCAACAACAGAAGGTCATGGACATCAAAACAGATGTTTTCTCTTTTCTAAGATTATCTTTAAGAACATTAAAAAAACAGCCTCTAAACAGAGATTTTGCTTATGAAAGTCTCTATATATCTAAAAGGAAAGAGAATAAGGGAAATTGTTGCAATGAAATCCTTCAATAAATTATTTTAAATATATCTGAACTGTTTTTGTTTGTATGTTTCTTTTTCTGGGACTTTAATAAAAAGTTAAAAAAGAAATTCAGTGATGGATGTTACAATAAGTCAGCAGCAATAAATGGACATGAAACCCATGACCTCAGTGACTTGTTTAGTGATGTAACAGTGAGCAACAGTTACTAACACAACTTGTCTTTTGAAAAAAAATCGTTAGATGATAGATATCAAGTATCAAAGGGGTAGCCGTGTTAGTCTGAATCTGTAAAAGCAGCAAAGAATCCTGTGGCACCTTATAGACTAACAGACGTTTTGGAGCATGAGCTTTCGTGGGTGAATACCCACTTCTTCAGATGCATGTGGTGGAAATTTCCAGGGGCGGTATATATCAAGTTTCTTCATGAGGTTGATGGATTTCCACTCCATACGGCTAAATGCAGTGCCTTGCATGGTGTCAAGTATCAGAGGGGTAGTCGTGTTAGTCTGGATCTGTAAAAGCAGCAAAGAATCCTGTGGCACCTTATAGACTAACAGACGTTTTGGAACATGAGCTTTCATGGGTGAATACCCACTTCTTCAGATGCATGTGGTGGAAATTTCCAGGGGCGGTATATATCAGTTCTTGTATTAAAATCTCTGATCTGAGTCCATGACACATGGACTGGAGACCTCCAGAACTCAACTAATATGTATTTGAGAGGTTTCTGGGGTTTAATGTCTGAGAAAGAAATCAGACACAGAGAGAAAGTCAGTTTGATATTTTTTATCGTATTTATTAATGGAGGCAGAGAATGGAATATTGTGATTCTATGAAACTGCATTTCCATAATATGCTCCACAATGAGACAGATTTTTATCACTATTTCATCACCTAAAGGGTTTTCCTGGAGCACCTAACACGCACTGAAATCAATGTGTAGGTGCTTTTGAAAATCCCACTGAGTATCTAAATACTTTTAAAATTCTAACCCAACATGATAGCCCAGCTAGTGTGACTGGTATATTCCATGGGGCCTGATCCTCAGCTACTGTAAATCACCATAGCCCCACTGCAGTTAATGCAACACATTCCCACCTGGTGTAAATCATTGCAGTTCTATTCAAGTGAATGGACCATAGTACAAATCCATGTCTCATGAAGTTCATAGTTTTGCAACTATTCATACCACCTGTGCACCTGGCTTAAAAGAAACAAGGCAGGCGATAATCAGGTTCACACTTGGAAAAATTAACTTTTTGTGGTGAATGGAAAGATTCTCTTCATGGCCACTTTGACCTCCTTATTGCGCAGACTGTAGATCACAGGGTTCAGGGTGGGAGTGACTAGGGTGTACATTATGGCCACCTTCTTGTTTTTATCCAATGAGTTACTGGAGGTCGGCTGGATGTAGATGTAGATTATGGTGGAGTAGTACAAGATGACCACAACCAGGTGGGAGGAGCAGGTGGAGAAGGCTCTCTGCTTCCCTTTGGAGCTCTGGATTTTCAGGATGGTGATGATAATGAAGCTATAGGACGCGGTAGTCAGAAGAAAGTTCCCCATGGCCAGGAAGATGTCAGCCATGAACATCATGATTTCGTTGACATAGGTGGAGCTGCATGACAGTGCCAGTATTGTTGGGAAATCACAGAAGAAATGCTGGATGAGGCTGGGCCCCCAAAAATCCAGGCATAGCACAAACAATATGTTAACAAATGAATTGATGGTACCCACAGCCCAGGCACTGACTGCTAAATGGATACAAATTTCCTTTCTCATGAGTTTTACATAATGCAAAGGTTGGCAAATGGCTACATATCGGTCATATGAAATGACAGTGAGCAGTAGAAGCTCTGTCCCCAGTGATGATGTAAAGACAAAGAGCTGGGTGATGCAGCCTCCAAAGGAGATGGTTTTCTTCTCCTGCATCAGGTTTTACAGCATTTTAGGTACAACCAAGGAAGTGCACAAAATAACAATCAGGGCTAAATTGGCGATGAAGAAGTACATGGGAGTGTGGAGAGGTGGGTGGATGACAATAACCACAATGATCAGGGAATTGCTCATGATGACAGCTATATAAAGGCACAGGAATAGCCCAAAGAACAGCCCCTGGTGGTAAGGATGGCCAAGAGCCCCTGCATGATGAACTCGGTCACTCTGATGTGGTTACTATGTTCCATTTTTTGAGCGTTCCTTCCATAGCAACAAATTTTTGGTCAGGTATTGCATCAAAAACTACAGCAATATGAAAACAAAACAAAACAAAAAAGAAACGAGGAGTCCTTGTGGCACCTTAGAGACTAACAAATTTATTTGGGCATAAGCTTTCGTGGGCTATAACGCAATTCTGGATATAGGATGGTTTCAGTATATATCACATATACAATATAGAAAAAATACAAAAAAAACTATAAATTTGTTAGACTCTAAGGTGCCACAAGTACTCCTCATTGTTTTTGCTTATATAAACTAACATGGCTACCCCTATGAAACCTACAGCAATATGTCAACTGAAGCATTGAAAGGGACCGATGGGATGTGTGTGTGTGTATTGGATAGATAGATAGATACATAGATAGATAGATAGATTAGATGGGTTGTATGAGGATAGATAGATAGATCTCTTGTCATACTGTAAACACTTAACAGAGCATATAAACTAACTAAACTACATTAAAATATATTAGCACAATAATCTGTCTCAGCTACTGAATCCATATTCTCCCAATATTTGTGTGGAGAAGTGAAAACATAACACACTTGATGTGCTCAAATACACGTGCATGAAGTCATTTGGGCTGTTTACAAAAACTGCTTGTGATAGGAGTTCACAATATGATCTTAAACATAATTCATACGCCAATAGCCTTATTAATAACCAAGATTCCACTTTGCAAACTAATTTCACAAATTATATCTGTTACAATATAGATTGGCTTCAGTTCATATCACACATACAATATTTAAAAAGTAAAAAAAAATACATAATATATATGTTTATATGAAATTCTGATGCATAAAAGTAAGGACTTGATTTCACTTTAACTCATGCTAATGTAAATTAGGCTTAATTCCAGTGCCATCAGTTGGAATTATTCTCCATTTACTGGAATTACATTGGTATAAAACTTGTATAAAGGAGTGGGGACTAGTGCTCTCCCACATATATGTGGGTTTGTGTGTGTTGCTTTATTATTAGGAATAGTATTTGCATGATTGACAAGTCCTCCCTACTACATCACTCTTAGGTCTCCATTTACTGTGCTGAAATGTTTCTAGTCTTATTACTAGTTTATTGCTTCTGCTGCTTTTCCTCTCACTCCTCCTGGCGTAAATCAGGAGCCAATGAAGTCAATGAAGTTACTGAATTATAAAAATGATGAAAACTAGAACAGCCTCAGGGCCAACAAAACTAACGAATCATGAGATCATATTACAGTCATTTTGCATCATAGAATCATAGAACCGTAGGGCTAGAAGGGTAATTTAGTCTCTGTCCAGGCAAGATGCAGGATTTGTTGTGTCTAAACCATCCAAGACAGATGGCTCCAGCCTCTTTTTGATAATCTCCAGTGTAAGTGCTTCCATGACCTCTAGGTATATGAGAGTTTTTGTTTGTTTGTTTGTTTTGTTTTTAAAGTCACCCATTGTGTTACTTTTCAAATTCAATTCCATATTTTTGAGGACACAGACTATAAGAAGTCAATCGTCCACACCTCAGATCAGTGTCTTAATATTATATCTCCATTAAGTTAATCTCATTACAATTAAATACAGAGGAGCTTTCCTGATATATGGGAATTTACATCAGATTTCTATTGGTCAAACTGAAATCAACATTTGGTCCTATATTCATAAACAAATGGTGGAAATGTGTATTTCTGCAAAGAACTTTTAGCCAAATAATAAAAAAAATACACAGAAATTACATATAGCTCAATTTTCCAATGAGTGTAAATGAATTAATCATTCAACTCACTGAATTTCACAAGGTCTCATAGAAAATTTGAAATGCTAGCCTAAAAACGTCAGAAAGCTTCATTTAGGAACACAGTTTATGAGGAAGGAAGAAAGCAAGCGAGCAAGAAGAATATTCTCATCTCTCATTCAATCCTCCAATACAATGGATCAAGTTGTAATTTAAATGCAGAGACTGAATTATGATTCATTCATCTTCATATATAGCAGCCTTCCGTTGGGAGATCTTGCACCCCTTGTGAATCTGGAAAAAAGTTAACTCTCAAACAAGGCCTCAAAGGAGAAGGTAAATGGGAATCTCCTAAATCAGTATGAATATAAACTTTCCACATTAAGCTGGGAAAATCCCTTTAGCTCTTAAATCCACATTAAGTTGGCAAAATTCCTTTGGATCTTAGGTCCAAATGTCTGTTCTACTGAATTGTCCAGGAGAAGGCATTTTTTTCTATCAATGCATTTCTTTCTGACATAGTGCTACCCATAGAGATGGATTCCATATTAATCAGTGAAGGTCAGTGGATAAAATTTCAGAGTGAAATCCTGGCCCCAGTAATTGGAGTCAATAGGAAGGCTGACCTTGGCTTCAGTGGAATCTGGATTTCACACTCAGATTTCTACTATCAGTGATCCTTAGTCCTGAATCATCTGAGTTTACTCTCAGTGTTAAATACCTCTACTCTACAAGGAGTAATGGTCTCAAGTTGCAGAGGGGGAGGTTTAGGTTGGATATTAGGAAAAACTTTTTCACTAGGAGGATGGTGATGCACTGGAATGGGTTACCTAAGGAGGTGGTGGAATCTCGTTCCTTAGAGGTTTGCAAGGTCAGGCTTGACAAGGCCCTGGCTGAGATGATTTAGCTGGGAATTGGTCCTGCTTTGAGCAAGGGATTGGACTATATGACCTCCTGAGGTCCCTTCCAACCTTAATCTTCCATCATTCTATATCTTCACTAATATAACTATCAAACCAACTTCTGAGAACTTTGAGCAGTGTCTTCTCCCTTGGTCCTGTAAAGTCAATGGGGCAGGTCCCCATCGGGTGTAAATAAGCATAGCTCCATCACAGTCAATGAGACAGATCCAAAGCTAGTGGAAATCAGGCTTGTTTCAACAAAGTCAACAGGCCAGATTCCCAAATGAACGAACCAGCCTATCTGCATCAAAGTAAATAGTTTTACAACATTTGAGGATTGAATGGAGCTACCCAAGTGTCACTTCACACAGTCTCTAAAGGTAGTGCTTTTGATAATATGTGAATGAGAGCCAAATCTGAGTCACAGAATAATCCTTTGTAGAAAAGAAAACCCATATTGTATTTCCGATGCGAGAGATTTTTCAGGGGTGGCAGTTACATAGGGGAAAATCTTTTAAATTATATAGATCCCATTACCTCCAAACACTTAAGCACATGCTTGATTCTCATCTTATGAGTCATATTATTGACTTCAATCGAGTTCTCACATGCTTAAAAGAGAAGCAGATAAGCTTTTGGATCATGGCTAAAACTGTGATCCAAAGTTTTGGTGTCATCATACTTATGAAAACCCATTGTGTCAATTAAGCGAAATGTATCTTCAGAAAAAAATTTACATGGACTTTCATTATTTCTTTTTTTTTTTTAACTGAAGTCCCCTGACTGTCCCTGCGTCAGACTGATTGTTTGGCTTAATGATTGCACTAGTAGTTGTCCCAGCTGATCGACAGGAAAAGGTAGTACTGTATATCATCTGTAATGTGGATTGCAATAAATTGTGGTATCCTTCAAACTTATTTTGAATAAGTAGAGATTTCCTTTTTATCCTTACTTTATGACGGATCCATGCTTGGCTTATACATCACTACAGAGTCATGGTCCCAGGTCTGTCATTATGGCTGTAATCAAGGATTATAGATGAATAGATTACAAGGTCAGAAGGGATCCCTGTGATCATCTATTCTGACCTTTTGTATAGCACAGGCCAGAGAACTTCCTTGAACTAATCCCTAGAGCAGATGTTTTAGACAAAAATATCAAATCTTGATTTAAAATTTGTTGGTGATGATGAATCCACCACAATCATAGGTAAATTGTTCAAATGGTTAATTACTCTCATTGTTTAAAATGTTCACAATCTGAATTTGTCTAACTTCAACTTCCAGCCAATGGGTCACATTATACCATTCTCTTCTAGACTGAAGAGCCTATTATTAAATATTTATTCCACATGTAGGTACTTACAGATCATGGGTTTTCAAACTGGGGGTTGGGATCCCAAAAGGGATTGTGAGCAGAGCAGGTGCAAGGATGTTTCGTGCTCTAGGTGAAACTTCCACCTTGTGCCCTTCCTCGTCGCCCCACCCTGAGGTGCCCCCCCCGCCCGCAGCAACTCCCCTCCTCCGCTCTGAGGCGCACCCTCCCTCGTCAGCTCACCCCTGCCCCGCCTCTTCCCCTACCACACCATGGCTGCTTCACTTGTCCCGCCTCCCAGACTTGAAGCGCCTAAGTTCATTGGTGCCACAAGCCTGGGAGGAGGGAGAAGTGAAGCAGCCATGGCACACTCGGGGAGGAGGCGGGGAAGGGGTGAACTGGAGGGGGGAGTTCCCCTGCGTGCCGCCACCCACCTCTACTTGCTGCAGGCAGCCCTCCCCGAGCTCCCTTGCCCCAGCTCCCTCCACCTAAATTCTGGTAGCGACTGGGGCAGAAGAAGATCCAGCTGCCGTAGTCACTGCCGAACAAAACGCCGTCTCCCAAATCCTAGTGCCCTAGGCGACCGCCTAGGTCACCTAAATGTTTGCACTGGCCCTGATCATGAGGGTTATTACATGGTGGGTCGAGAGCTTTCAGCTTTCAGCCCAAACCACACTTTTCCTTCAGCATGTATAATGGTCTTATATATATAAAAATATATATAAAAAGTGTTTTTCATTTATAACGGGGTGTTGCATTCACAGGCTTGCTATGTGAAAGAGGTCCTCAGTAAAAAAATTTGAGAACCACTGTCATAGACTGTAATCCAGTTACCTCTTAACCTTTTATTTGTTAAGATAAATCAGAGATCGGCAACCTTTGGCAGCGGTTCACCAAGGTAAGCACCCTGGCTGGCCAGGCTGGGTTATTTAACTGCTGAGTCCACAGGTTCAGCCGACGGCGGATCCCATTGGCTTCAGTTGGCCGCTCCAGGCCAAAGTCTGCTGCGGGAAGCAGTGACCAGCACATCTCTTGGCCTGTGCCATTTCCCACAGCCCCATTGGCCTGGAGCAGTGAACCATGGTCAGTGGGAGCCTTGACTGGCCAAACCTGAGGACGGGCAGGTAAACAACCTGGCCTGGCCCAACAGGTTGCTTACCGTGGTGAGCCATATGCCAAAGATTGCCAATCCCTGAGCTAAATAAATGGAAATCCTTGAGTCTATCACTACAAGGCATGCTCCCTTATTCTTTAATCATTTTTGTGCCTCTTTTCTGAACCCTCTCTAATTTATCAACATCTTTCATGAATTGTGGGCACCAGAACTGGACATGATATTCCATCCGAAGACACACCAGTGCAAAATACAGAGGTAAAATAAATTCTCTACAGCTGCTTGAGATCCCTCGATTTATGCATTCAAGGATTACATTAGTGATTTGGTTATACTACCACCCTGGGTGCTCATATTCAGCTGATTACCAACCAAATCGTTTTCAGAGTCATTACTTGCAAGGAGATAGTCCCGCATCTTCCAAGTATGGCTGAAATTCATCATTCCTAATGTATACATTTACATCTAGCCATATTAAAAATAATAGTATCTGCTTCCTCCCAGTTTACCAGGAGATCCAGATCACTCGGTATCAGTGACCCATCCTCTTCATTATTTACCATTCTCCTAAATGTGTCACTGTAAGGAGGCGCCCTGGCTCCCCGCTGCGCCTGAGAGGGACGAGCAAGAGCAGGTGCCTCAGTGGGCGGAGTCAGAAAGGCCTGTCCCCGCCCCCCGGAAGTCAAGGGGTGGGACAGGAAGTATAAAAGCCCGGCCCCAGCGCTCAGTTGGGCGCAGGCTGCCGGAGAGGACATATGCTGGTGCCTGGGCTCTCGCTGGGCCGGACCTTCCCCGTGCCCACTACCCACAGGAGCGCTGGCCTGACCTGCCCCGCGCCCATTACCCAGAGGAACGCTGGCCGGACCTGCCCCGCGCCCACTACCCAGAGGAGCGCTGGCTGGACTTGCCTCAGACCCGGTACCCGGAGGAACGTCGGCCTGACCTGCCGTGTGCCCGATACCCCGAGGAGTGGCCTGAGCTTCCCCACGACCGGTACCCGGAGGAACCCATGGTCTGGGACCCACCAGACGACGCTGGCAAGGACCAGGTACCCAGAGAGGGGGAGGTTGGAAGTAGCCCGGGGATAGCTGACCCTGGTTTGGCTCCTGAAGAGCCCGAACCCATGTCAGTGTGTTGCAGCCAGGATCCCCACTGACCGCAGCGGGTCTTGACCGCTGCTAGGGCCCCGGGCTGGAACGCAGTGGAGTGGGAGGGCCTGCGTTCCCCCTGCCACCTGCAACCGGGTGGCAGACTCCCCCTCTTCCCGCCTATTGCCGCTGCTCTGCGCTGATCCAGAGGGCCAGAGCGAACTAGACTTGTGTTTGGTGCCCCGCCTGAACCAAGGGCTGGGCCCCCTTGAGTTTGCCATTGCTCTGTCCTGACCCAGAGGGCCAGAGCTAATTAGAGTTGTGTTTGGTGCCCCGCCCGAACCAAGGGCTGGGCCCCCTTGACTTTGCCACTGCTCTGCCCTGACACAAAGGGCCAGAGCTAATTAGATTTGTGTTTGGTGCCCCGCCCGAACCAAGGGCTGGGCCCCTTTGACTTTGCCACTGCTCTGTCCTGACCCAGAGGGCCAGAGCTAACTAGACTTGTGTTTGGTGCCCCGCCCGAGCCAAGGGCCCGGGCTGATACTGTGTTTGCTCAGCCCCTGCTAGAGGCCTGAGCCTGAACTATTACTGCCCGCCCTGTCCAAGGGCCTGGGCTGATACTGTGTTTGCTCAGCCCTTGCTAGAGGTCTGCGCTTGAACTTCTACTACCCCGCCCTGCCAAGGGTCTGGGCTGATACTGTGTTTGCTCAGTCCCTGCTAGAGGCCTGAGCCTGGACTATTACTGCCCTCCCTGTCCAAGGGCTGGGGCTTATCTACTTTGAGAGCCCCGACCCCGGCTAGAGGGCCGGGGCTCTACCTTGTTTACAGACCTTGTACCCCGCTCAACACCTGCCGACGGGCTAAGCCTACCTGGACTGCAGTGCGTAAGGAGGCGCCCTGGCTCCCCGCCGCGCCTGAGAGGGACGAGCCCCGACACGACCGGCTTACACGTGGAAGCACCACTGGGAGGTTACACAGCGCCAGGATGTGGGCGCGGACCCTTAACGCCGGTGAACGGGAGGCCGCAGGAGAGGGAGCCCCCTCCCCAGAGATGGACCTGTCCCACCTCGCCGCCCTTCTGACCGAGAACCAGGATCGGCAGCGGGCGGCGCAGGCACGATGGCAAGAGGAGCAGCAGGCTGCCCAGCTTCAGCAGCAGCAGCAGCTCGTCGAGCAGCTGGGGAATCAACAACGCCAGCTGATCCAGCACCTGGTTCAGCAGCAGCAGCAGGAGTTCCAGCTGAAATGCCTCCAGCACCTTGCAGCGGAGCGGGGGCCCCGAGAGGGGGTCCAGTCGGGGGGCACCGATGGCAGCCCGGGGCCCCACCCACCGATCCGACTGACCAAGATGGGCCCGGGTGATGACCCGGAGGCCTTCCTGGTCACCTTTGAGCAGTTGGCCATTGTCGCGTGGTGGAATCCTGACCACTGGGCCTCCATCCTGGCGCCGTACCTGACAGAAGTGGCTCAGGTAGTCTACCGAGGCCTGTCTGCCGAGGCCGCCCAGGACTATCGGCAGGTGAAATCCGCCATCCTGGACGCCCTCGATGTGAGTCTGGAGACGTTTCGACAGCGGTTCAGGGGCCTGACGTATCCCACGGAGGCCCAGCCTCGTATGGTGGCCCAGGAACTGCGGGAGACCTGCCGGCGGTGGTTGCAGCCCGACCGTTGAACGTCGGAAGAGCTAGCAGAGCAGGTGATCCTCGAACAGTTCGCCCACATCCTGCCACCGCGAGGAAGGGCCTGTGTCCTCCGTCATCGACCGGCGACACTGGCCGCCGCTGTCACCCTGACGGAGGACTTCCTGGTGGCAGAAGCCCCGATGGGCCCGACAGGCCGACTAACCCCACCAGGACCAGAACACTCCGACCTCGGGAAGAAGGCGACACCCACCCGGGCTGCAGCCTCACCAGCACGGCCGGCCCAAGCCCCACCGCCCGCTCCCCGGAAGGTGCCCTGGAACCTCGCCAGGGACTCCCCAAGGACCCGGCCCCAAGTCGGACGACCCGACCTAGGGCCTTGTTTCTCCTGCGGCAAGTCGGGACATCTCCAGAGGGATTGCGCCCAAATGGAGTGTACCTTTGGCCAGGTCTGCTCCAGGGAGGCTCTGGCCCGGTACCGACAGCCCGCCAAGATTACGGCGCCTGTGATGGTGGAGGGATACCCGACCGTGGCCCTCCTTGACTCCGGTTGCGGACAGACCTTAATCCGCAACCACTTAGGTCCCCCAGGAGATGCACGCCTGGGGGAAATTCATTTACAATGTATCCACGGCGATGTACGGCCGTACCCCAGTGCCTGGGCCCGACTGACAATAGACGGGGAGACCCGACGGATGGTGGTAGGTCTCGCACCGAGTCTGGCGTATCCAGTAATCCTGGGCCAGGACTGGCCCGGGTTTCCGGCCGTCCTACGCCGACATGCCGGAGGCAGCCTGGGTCCCGTACCAGCCTTGGAAGGAGAGGCCTCAGAAGAGAAGGACGATGAGCGGGGGCCCCCAGAAACGGAAGAGGATGAGCTGGACCCCCCGGAGGACCCCACCGCCGAGGATGGGGGCGATGTTTCCCCGGGCGAGGCCAGGGATCCCTCGGCCCCCACGGACTTCTGCCAGGACCAAAGAGCTGACCCCACCCTCAGCGAGGCATATGAACAGCTCGCCGCTGTGGATAGAACTATCCTCGATCCCGGGTGAGCTGCCCGGTGGCCACACTTCGAGTTGCGCCAGAACCGCTTGTATCGGGTCGAGAGGGACCCACACACCAGGGAGCCCCGATCACAACTCCTCGTACCCCGCTGTCATTGGCGGGCGGTCATGAAACTGGCCCATGACGTCCCGGCTGCTGGACATCTGGGTACTGAAAAGACCCTAGCCCAAATATTGGGGCGCTTCTATTGGCTGGGGATATACCGCAAGGTGAAGGACTATTGTACCTCGTGCCCGGAGTGCCAGTTGACCGCGCCGGCGAGGACGCCCAAGGCACCACTGGTCCCGATGCCATTAGTCGAGACCCCTTTTGAGCGGGTGGCCATGGACCTGGTGGGACCCCTCTCCAAGAGTGTTGCGGGGTTCCAGTACATACTCGTGATGCTGGACTACGCCACCCGGTTCCCTGAGGCGATCCCGCTCCGTAACATCACCGCCTGCACCATCGCAGGCGAGCTGGTTAAGGTCTTCGCCCACGTTGGCTTGCCCCGGGAGATCCTCACGGATCAGGGGACCAATTTCACCTCGCGGCTGTTGGAGCAGGTGTGCAGGCTCCTGGGGATCAAGCAACTGCGAACCGCGGTGTACCATCCCCAAACCGACGGCTTGGTAGAGAGGTTTAATCGCACCCTCAAGGATATGTTGCGAAAATTCCCCCCAGAAGACCTCTGCCGGTGGCACCAACTACTCCCGCCCCTGCTCTTGGTGGTGCGAGAGGTCCCCCAGGCCTCAACCAAGTTCTCGCCGTTCGAGCTATTATATGGCCGCCAACCGCGGGGCCTGTTGGACCTGATGAGGGAGACCTGGTAGCAAACCCCCTCACCCGCCCAGGGTCTCCTGCAATATGTGATCCAGCTCCAAGAGCATCTCAAGCAGGCTGGGACCCTAGCACAAGCAATCTTAAAAGCTGCCCAAGAGATGCAGGCCCAGGTGTACAACCGGGATGCGCGCACCCGGGACTTCCAACCTGGAGACCGGGTCTTACTCCTCCTCCCCTCCAGCGAGTCCAAGATCCTGGCTCGATGGCAGGGCCCGTACGAGGTGGTGCGAAAGGTGGGCCCCGTCACCTATGATATTCGTCAGCCTGGTTGGCGGAAAGAGCTTCAACGATATCACGTTAACCTCCTTAAACCCTGGCGGGAGCGAGAAGGATTGCTGATCAATCCCTGTCCACCAGAACCCGAACTCGGGCCCCAAGTACACACTACGGAAGACCCCGAGGGACCCCAGCTCGGGGAAACGCTGACAGAAGAGCAGCTGGAGCAAACCCGCTGCCTCCTTCAAGCATTCCCTCGCACTTTTACGGCCCAGCCCGGGTACACTTCCATGGCCTATCATCAGATTCAGACAGAGCCGGGAGTGGTGATCCGGGCCATGACCAGACCCCTGCCGTATCACCGAAGGCGAATCGTTGAAGACGAGGTACGGGCGATGCTAGACCTGGGAGTAATTGAGCCATCACAAAGTGAGTGGCGTAGTCCCATCGTCCTGGTGCCTAAACCCGATGGCTCCCAGCGTTTCTGTATCGACTTTAGGCGCGTTAACGCCATCTCCAAATTTGATGCCTACCCCATGCCCCGAATAGACGAGCTGCTGGCCCGGTTGGGAGAGGCCCGCTATATCACGACCCTGGACTTAAGCAAGGGGTATTGGCAGATTCCCCTGGATCCGGCCTTCCGGGAGAAAACCGCCTTCGCCACGCCGACCGGCCTGTACCACTTCACGTGGATGCCCTTTGGCCTTCATGGGGCACCCGCAATGTTCCAGCGCTTGATGGACCGCCTCCTCCAACCACATCATGACTACGCCGCAGCCTATCTAGATGACGTGGTCATCTACAGTCGGCAGTGGGAGACCCACCTGGACAAGGTCGCCGCCGTCCTAAGGTCCTTGCGGGAGTCTGGGTTAACGGCCAACCCTAAGAAGTGTTGCATCGGCTGGCGTGAGACCACCTACTTGGGGTATACCGTTGGCAATGGACAGGTGAAACCTCTTGTGGACAAGGTTCAGGCCATTGCCGCCTATCCACCGCCAACCACGAAGCGCCAAGTCCGCCAGTTCTTGGGGCTGGCGGGATATTATCGGAGGTTCATCCCCCAGTTTGCAGCAGTGGCCGCCCCCTTGACCGGGCTCCTTACCAAGAACAGCCCGCGACACGTACGCTGGACCCCCGAGTGTGACGAGGCTTTCCAGTCACTGAAGGCAAGCCTCTGCAGCAAGCCAGTCTTGTTTAGCCTGGACTTCCAGCGACCATTCGTCCTACAGACAGATGCGTCGGAAGTCGGGCTCGGGGCTGTCCTCTCACAGGAGGTGGATGGGGAGTAGCATCCGGTTCTTTACATCAGCCCGAAGCTGTTCCCCAGAGAACAAAACTACGCAGTCGTCGAAAAGGAGGCCCTTGCGGCGAAGTGGGCCTGGGGAGGAGAGACTCAGATCTCTGAGGGTACTGCCAGGAGGAAGCACCCTGGACTGAGTGACTTGGTCCCAGCAGGACAGTGGGACACCAGCTTGCAGAGTCTGGAGATGATAATTCCCTGGGCGACCAGCAGGCGCCGCCACAGGAGTAACTCCCATCCCGCCACACAGACTCACTCTACTCTTAAAAGCACTCAAGAGTTTTAATAAAAAGATCCTGGTCTGATCTCACCCCTCCTGGGAGTCTGAGTTTTGGAAGGAACTGAGCCCAAGCACAGTCTTAACTGTTCTATCCCTCCTTCTCTTCTGGCTTAAATAATGTGATGGGCAGTTCCCCGATCATAGCATTGTGCTGCTCCTACATAGGGATAATAGATATGGCAATTTCCTGCAGTAGCCTGAAAAATCTGATTACATTGTGTTTAAGTCTCTTTGGCATCCATTGCATTAAAAGCAAGGGTGATGGATTATTGTGAATCTCGGGAAGTATTAGGAACTTCAGTGGACAAGAATGGACTTTTGAATGAACAGTGTGGAATGATTTCTCTGGGGAATCTCTAGGGGGAGGTGACTGCAAATTTCTGCTTCTGGCTGCGCAAACCTCCTGCCATTTGAAGCTATTCCCTCAGGAAATGACCATTCCCTGCTGATTACTTCTTCTGAATCTGAAGATCAAAGCCTCACGCTGTAAAAAGGAACGACTGACATATGCATGCAGATTCTTGTTCTGAGCTAAAGCTGCTCTGAACTTGTTACCACAGAAAAAGTCCTAGATGGAGTTTGAAGGACTGAGGTGAGGTGATCGCTGGTTGGCTCATTAGCATCTGTGTAGGTTCTTTTATTGTTTTAAGATGTTTCCTCTGTAATGATTTCACCTGAACAATAAATGTGCCTGCTTAGAAAGGACTGTGTGGTAATTTATGACTATGGGCATTTACAGGCCTTTTACGGCTTGCTGGGAATAACACAGGATAATCAGGGGATTTTGAAGGCTGGAGAAACCCTGATCAGGAGGGACAGATATTTTGAAGAGGGGGGGTCTTTCCCTTGAAAAACTAGTCAATTTCTATAAGTTATTATTAAAAGTTTTAATCTCGTACTGGAGCTGTACTGATGTGAAAAACAGCTGTTCAATAAGGGCTTTGTTTAACATCTGAGTTGTGACCCCCTCAATCTGGACAGGCTAATCGCAGTTCTGCTTCCCTTTATTTGTACAATCAGAATAACAACATTTACTGAAACCTGCATTCAATACTAAAGTGATTTTTAACCCAACAGCAGCCAACACTGATCACTTTGGCAACACAACTCTGTCTGCTGGATCCCTAGGCAGAGTAGGGGGTGTTCATGTAAACACAGTCTGGTCCTGAAGCCTTCTTCCTCCAGCTCAGGGGAGAGCTCATTCAGACTTTGCTTACTGTAGTAAAAATTCCCCAGCACTTCTGCTGCTGCATCTGAGCATGCACACTGCTGCTCCAGTCAAGGTGTCCAGAGCAATGCGAGAACTGGGAGAAGACAGATGTCCTTTGTCTATGCCAACACTTTGTCTCTCCTCTTTCTTACTTCTTTCCATTTATCATTAGTCTAGGAAGAGTCCGTCTACAGTGCTGTGGGATTGTGACCAAAAAGAGAGAGAAAAGCAACCCCTTAAAAAGCCAGACCCTGGTTTGCCAGGTGTAGGTGGGGCTGATCACACTGTATGCTGTGTCTGTGTTTCTTTAGGCTGAGGTTGCAAGTGTGAGTCAGCACAGGAGTCAGAAGCAGCACTGCCAATCTTTGCTGTCTTTTTCTGTCTCTTTTCATGCATGTTTGTCTTGTTTCACGATCGGACTCCAACAACAGAAGGTCATGGACATCAAAACAGATGTTTTCTCTTTTCTAAGATTATCTTTAAGAACATTAAAAAAACAGCCTCTAAACAGAGATTTTGCATATGAAAGTCTCTATATATCTAAAAGGAGAGAGAATAAGGGAAATTGTTGCAATGAAATCCTTCAATAAATTATTTTAAATATATCTGAACTCTTTTTGTTTGTATGCTTCTTTTTCTGGGACTTTAATAAAAAATTAAAAAAGAAATTCAATGATGGATGTTATAAAAAGTCAGCAACAATAAATGGACATGAAACCCATGACCTCAGTCAATTGTTTCATGTTGTAACAGTGAAAAATGGTTACTAACACAACTTGTCTTTTGTAAAAAAAAATAGTTAAATGATAGAAATTCTTCTATTAAAATCTTTGATCTGAGTCCATGACGCATGGACTGAAGACCTCCAGAACTCAATTAATATGTGTTTGAGAGGTTTCTGAGGTTTAATGTCTGCTAAGGAAATTAAGGCACAGAAAGAAAGTCAGTTTGATATTTTTATCATATTTACTCATGGAGGCAGAGAATGGAATATTGTGATTCTATGAAACTGCATTTCCATAATGTGCTCCACAATGAGACAGATTTTTATAGCTATTTCAACACCTAAAGGGTTTTCCTGGAGCACCTAACATGCACTGAAATCAATGCATAGGTGCTTTTGAAAATCCCACTGGGTATCTAAATACTTTTAAAATTCTAACCCAACATGACAGCCCAGCTAGTGTGACTAATATATTCCATGGGGCCTGATCCCCAGCTAATGTAAATCACCATAGCCCCACTGCAGTCAATGCAACACATTCCCGCCTGGTGTAAATCATTGTAGTTCTATTCAAGTGAATGGACCACAGTGAAAATTTATGTCTAATGAAGTTCATAGTTTTGCAACTATTTATGCCACCTGTGCA
Source organism: Gopherus flavomarginatus (assembly GCF_025201925.1). Classification (NCBI taxonomy): domain Eukaryota; kingdom Metazoa; phylum Chordata; order Testudines; family Testudinidae; genus Gopherus; species Gopherus flavomarginatus. The sequence goes on along the minus strand of NC_066627.1, from coordinate 11,257,184 downwards.
CCTGGCTTAAAAGAAACAAGGCAGGTGATAATCAGATTCACACTTTTAAAAATTACTTTTTGTGGTGAATGGAAAGATTCTCTTCATGGCCACTTTGACCTCCTTATTGCACAGACTGTAGATCATAGGGTTCAGGGTGGGAGTGACTAGGGTGTACATTATGGCCACCTTCTTGTTTTTATCCAATGAGTTATTGGAGATTGGCTGGATGTAGGTGTAGATTATGGTGGAGTAGTACAAGGTGACCACAAGCAGGTGGGAGGAGCAAGTGGAGAAGACTCTCTGCTTCCCTTTGGAACTCTGAATTTTCTGGATGGTGACGATAATGAAGCTATAGGACACTAGTCATAAGGAAGTTCCCCATGGCCAGGAAGATATCAGCCATGAACATCATGAATTCGTTGACATAGGTGGAGCTGCAGGACAGCACCAGTATTGTTGAGAACTCACAGAAGAAAAGCTGGATTAGGTTGGGCATGCAAATATCCAGGCATAGCACAAGCAATATGTTGACAAACTAATTGATGATACCCACAGCCCAGAGACTGCCTGCTAAATGGATATAAATAGATACAAATTTTTGGTCAAGTGTTGCATCAGAAACTACAGCAATATGAAAAACAAAGAAACAAACAAAAAAACGAGGAGTCCTTGTGGCACCTTAGAGACTAACAAATTTATTTGAGCATAAGCTTTCGTGGGCTATAACCCACGTCTGGATATAGCATGGTTGCAGTATATATGACACGTACAATATAGAAAAAATACAAAAACACACCCATAAATTATAATAAGTCAGCAGTAATAAATGGACATGAAACCCATGACTTCAGTGAATTGTTTACTGTTGTAACAGTGAACAATGGTTTGATTAATATTTTATATATTGTTGGGATTGAGACATTACTTTACTAACACAACTTGTCTTTTGTAAAAAAATAGCTAGATAGAAATTCTTTTATTAAAATCTCTGATCTTAGTCCATGACACATGGATTGGAGACCTGCAGAGCTCAACTAATATGTGTTTGAGAGGTTTCTGGGGTTTAATGTCTGCTAAGGAAATAAGAGAAAAAGTCAGTTTGATATCTTTTATCATATTTACTCATGGAGGCTGAGAATGGATTATTGTGATTCTATGAAACTGCATTTCCATAATGTGCTCCAAAATGAGCCAGATTTTTATCACTATTTCAGCACCTAAAGGGTTTTCCTGGAGCACCTAACATGCACTGAAATCAATGCATAGGTGCATTTGAAAATCCCACTGGGTATTTAAATACCTTTAAAATTCTAAGCCAACATGACAGCCCAGCTAGTGTGACTAGTATATTCCATGGTGCCTGATCTCCAGCTATTGTAAATCACCATTGCCCCACTGCAGTCAATGCAACAAATTCCCACCTGGTGTAAATCATTGTAGTTCTATTCAAGTGAATGGACCACAGTGAAAATTTATGTCTAATGAAGTTCATAGTTTTGCAACTATTTACACCACCTGGCTTAAAAGGAACAAGGCAGGTGATAATCAGGTTCAGACTTGGAAAAATTAACTTTTTGTGGTGAATGGAAGGATTCTGTTCATGGCCACTTTGACCTCCTTATTGCGTAGACTGTAGATCACAGGGTTCAGGATAGGAGTGACTAGGGCGTACATTATGGCCACCTTCTTGTTTTTATCCAGTGAGTTACGAGAGTTTGACTGGATGTAGGTGTAGATTATGGTGAATTAGTACAAGGTGACCACAATCTGGTGGGAGGAGCAGGTGGAGAAGGCTCTCTGCTTCCCTTTGGAGCTCTGGATTTTCAGGATGGTGATGATGATGAAGCTATAGGATATGGTGGTTTGGATGAAGTTCCCCATGGCCAAGAAGATATCAGCCATGAATATCATGATTTCGTTGAAGTAGGCTGAGTTGCAGGACAGCGCCAGTATTGTTGGGAACTTACAAAAGAAATTCTGGATTAGGTTGTGCCTGCAAAAATTCAGTCGTAGCACAAGCAATATGTTGACAAATGAATTGATGGTACCCACAGCCCAGACACTGACTGCTAAATGGATACAAAGTTCCTTGTTCATGAGTTTTACATAATGCAAAGGATGGCAAATGGCTACATATCGGTCACATGACATGACAGTGAGCAGCAGAAGCTCCGTCCCCAGTGATGATGTTAAGACAAAGAGCTGGATGATGCAGCCTCCAAAGGAGATGGTTTTCTTCTCCTGCATCAGGTTTTCCAGTATTTTAGGTACAACCGAGGAGGTGCACAAAATATCAACCAGGGCTAAACTGGTAATGAAGAAGTACATGGGAGTGTGGAGAGGTGAGTGGATGACAATAGCCACAATGATCAGGGAATGGCCCATGATGACAGCTATATAAAGGCACAGGAATAGCCCAAAGAACTGCCCTTGGTGGTGAGGATGGTCAAAGAGCCCCTGCATGATGAACTCAGTCACTCTGGTGTAGTTACTATGTTCCATTGCTTGAGTGTTCCTTCTATAGCAACAAAGGTTAGAGTTTTGGTCAGGTATTGCATCAGAAACTACAGCAATATAAAAAAAAATAGGAATCCTTTTGGCACCTTAGAGACTAACAAATTTATTTAAGCATAAGCGTTCGTGGGCTATAACCCGCTTCTGGATATAGGATGCTTTCAGTATATATCCTACATACAATATAGAAAAAATACAAAAAAACCCATACATTTTTTAGTCTCTAAGGTGCCACAAGTACTCCTCATTGTTTTTGCTGATACAGACTAACACGGCTATCCCTATGAAAGCTACAGCAATATGTCAACTAAAGCATGGGGGGGTGTATTGGATATAGATAGATAGATAGATAGATTAGATTAGATTAGATTAGATTAGATTAGATGGGTTGTATGGGGATAGATAGATTTCTTGTCATACTGTAAACACTTAACAGAGCATATAAACTAATTAAACTACATTAAAATATATTAGCACAATAATCTGTCTCAGCTACTGAATCCATATTCTCCAAACATTTGAGTGGAGAAGGGAGAACATAAAACACTTAATGTGCTCAAATACAGGCGCATGAAGTCATTTGGGCTGTTTACAAAAACTGCATGTGATAGGAGTTCACAATATGATCTTAAACATCATTCATACACCTGTAGTCTTATTAATAACCAAGATTCCACTTTGCAATTTAATTTCACAAATTACATCTGTTGCAATATAGGATGGTTTCAGTTCATATCACGCATATAATATTCAAAAAATACAAACACATAACATAATATATATGTTTAGGTGAAATAAGGATGCACAAAAGTAAGGACTTGATTCCGATTTAACTCGTGCTAGTGTAAATTAGGCATAATTCCATTTCCGTCAATGGGGATGATTCTCCATTCACTGGAATTACACTGGTATAAAATTTGTGTAAAGGGGTGGGGACTAGTGCTCTCCAATATATGTGTGTGTGTGTTGCTTTTTAAAATCACCCATTGTGTTACATTTCAAATTCAATTGCATGCTTTTGAGGGCACAGACTATAAGTAGTCAATCTTCCACATCTCAGATCAGTGTTATAATATTATATCTCCATTAAGTTAATCTCAGCTACAAGTAAATACAGAGGAGCTTTCCTGATTTATGTCAATTTACATCAGATTTCTGTTGGTCAAATTGAGATCAACATTTGGTCCTATATTCATAAACATGTGGTGGAAATGTGTATTCCTGCAAAAACTTTTAGCCAAATAAAAAAAAAGACCATATCAATTAAATTTAGCTCAATTTTCCAATGAGTGTAAATGAATTAATCATTCAACTCACTGAATTTCACAAGGTCTCTTAGAAACTTTGAAATGCCAGCCTAAAAAGGTTACAAAGCTTCATTTACAAACAAGGATTATAGGAATGGATGAAAGCAAGCGAGCAAGAATAATATTCTCACCTCTCATTCAATCCTCCAATACAATGGATCAAGTTGTAATTTAAATGCAGAGACTGAATTATGACTCATTCATCTTCATATATAGCAGCCTTCTGTTGGGAGATCTTGCATCCCTTCTGAATCTGGACAAAAGTTAACTCTCAAACAAGGCCTCAAAGGAGAAGGTAATTGAGAGTCACCTAAATCTGTATGAATATAAACTTTCCACATTAAGCTGGGAAAATCCCTTTAGCTCTTAAATCCAAATGTCTGTTCTACTGAATTGTCCAGGAGAAAGCATTTTTTCCATCAATGCATTTCTTTCTGAAGATAGTGCTACCCTTTGAGATAGATTCCATATTAATCAGTAAAGGTCAGTGGATAAAATCTCAGCGCAAAATCCTGGCCCCATTATTGGGAGTTAATGGGAAGGCTGACCTTGGCTTCAATGGGGTTTGGATTTCACACTCAGACTTCTGCTATCAGTGATCCTTAGTCCGGAATCATCTGAGTTCACTCGCTGTGTTAAATGCCTCTATGTCTTCACTAATATAATTATCAGGCCAACTTTTGATAACTTTGAGTAGTGTCTTCTCTGTTGGTCCTGTGAATTCAAGGGGCAGCTCTTCATCGGGTGTAAATCAGCACAGCTCCATCACAGTCAATGAGACAGATCCAGAGCTAGTGGAAATCAGGCCTGTTTCAACAAAGTCAACAGGCCAGATTCCCAGCTGAATGAACCAACCTATCTGCATCAAGGTAAATAGTGTTAGCGAGCAAAGCTCGGTTGATTTTGCTCTGTTTTACAACACTTGAGGATTGAATGGAGCTACACAGGTGTTACTCCACTCAATCTCTGAAGGTAGTGCTGTTGATAATATGTGAATGAGAGCCAAATCTGAGTCACAGAATAATCCTGTGTAGGAAAAAAAAACACCATATTGAATTTCAGATGAGAGAGATATTTCAGGGGTAGCAGTTACGTAGGAGAAAATCTTTTAAATTATATAGATCCCATTACCACCAAGCACTTAAGCATGTGCTTGATTTTCAGCTTATGAGTCATCTTATTGACTTCAATCGAGTACTCACATGCTTAAAAGAGAAGCAAATAAACTCTTGGATCAGGGCTACAACTGTGATCCAAAGTTTTGGTATCACCATACTTATGGAAATCCATTGTGTCAATTAAGCAAAATGGATCTTCAGAAAAAAAAATACATAGACTTTCATTAATATTTTTTTTAACTGAAGTTCCCTGACTGTCCTCAGGTCAAATTGATTGTTTGGCTTAATAATTTCACTAGTAGTTGTCCCAGCTGATTGACAGGAAAAGGTAGTACTGTGTATCATCTGTAATGGAGATTGCAATAAATTGTGGTTTCCTTCAGACTTATTTTGAATAAGTAGAGATTTCCTTTTTATCCTTACTTTATAAAGGATCCATGCTTGGCTTCTACATCACTACAGAGTCATGGTCCCAGGCCTGTCATTATGGCTGTAATCAACAATTATAGATGAATAGATTAAAAGATCAGAAGGGATCCCTGTGATCACCTATTCTGACCTTTTGTATAGCACAGGCCAGAGAACTTCCTTGAACTAATCCCTAGAGCACATGTTTTAGAGAAAAATATCTAATCTTGAGTTAAAAATTGTCGGTGATGGTGAATCCACCACAACCCAAGGGGCTGTCTCTTACTGTGTTTCTATACTATGGATACTACAAAAGAGTCCTGATCTCATGTAGAGGCTTTAGGTACAATAATAATAATAATAATAACAATAACAATAATAATAAATAACATAATGAGATGGTCAATGTGTTCATATTTATCCTTCTAATTTCACAGAAGCTACCTCTGTCTGAATTTGTTTTTCTAATTGACCTCCACATATTGGACTGAAGCAGAAATTATTTCAGAGAAGTTCTCTGTACTGTGTTATCTAAATCAGAAGAGATGATCCCTGTGCTCATTTCTGGGTTTAATAATCTATAAATCTATGAATTATTATCTCCATCTATCCTGTGCCTCTTCTGTCTCATTCCTTCTCCTTTGCTGCTCTCCTGTGATCTCATAAAGTAAACAAAATTTCTTTTCTATCATCTGCATGCTCCATCTTTTTTTCTTCACTCTTACCTTATGGCCGTGTATTTGCCAGTGATAATTCCAGAACACGAGCGCCTTTGGGCACTCTGAACTTTTACTGGATCACAGTGTCCCAGGCCAGAGGCCACCTCAGATATTTACCTTTTTATTATTAGTCCACCAGCAAGCACAGGCCACGGACCACAATCCTGGTAACCCTGAGGCCAATGGGAGCTTGGCTTTGCTCTCCGGGGGGTCATGTTTGGGGCCCATTGTTTGGGACTGCAGTGTCTGTCCAGATAGCTAAAGATTTCAGAGCACAGCACTGTCCCAACTCTTCACAGCTAGTAAGGTAGGAAAAGAGCTTTATCTTCATTCCAAAGGGAGGGGAGCTGAGGCACAAATGGCTGATTCCTCAGACTCTAAAACGCCATCTTCTAAGGTGCTGTGGTACCTTAGGGCCTGACAAAAATTAACAATTTAGTGTCACAACACCCCTGAAAGGAAAGAAGGAGCCATTATCCCTATTTCACAGATGGGAAAACTGAGTCACCAGGCAGCTTAAGTGACATGCTGTCACACAGGTAGCCGTGGGGCCCATTGACTTGGATGGATCTATGGCTCCTATACACCAGCTGTGAATCTTGCTCTTTGACTTCAGTGATGTGGTGGTTGATTGACACCAGCTGAGTAACAGTCTCATTGACTCCAATGGAGCTGTGGCTGATTTACACCACTTGGGTATCTGGACCATTTACTCCAGTGGAGCTAGGTCTGATTGATATCAGCTGGGGATTTGACCTATCGGACTCCAATGGAGTGAAGGCTGATTTACACCAACTGGAAATCAGGCTCCATTCACTCCAATGTAGCTACAGTCAATTTACACCAGTTGGGGATCTGGTCCCACTGAATCCAGTGGATCAAATGCTGATTTACACTAGCTTGCGATATGGCCCACAAGGATGAAGGTTGAGCTTTTCTTACCTTCCTAATAGATTTGTACACACAATTCCAATTAATTGTAGGTTGCAATGATGGCTCATTGTCCCTTAGGGAATCTGGGACAAAGCCAGGAACTGAGCTGAGATTTCTGAGTTCAGTCCGGTGCCCGAAACATGAGATTGGCTTCATCTCCATGCTGCAATGGCTGGGTGCGGGGCTCTGGCCTGTGCTATGGGCTCTGGCCATACAGGGACCAGATTTTAAAGGGATTTAGGGGCCTAGTGGGAATTTCTGAAGCTCCTGGGCCTTTCAAACTCATTTATTTCAGTGGATGTTAGGTGCTTAGGTACTTTTCAAAATCTCATTAGGTGCCTAAATACCTTTAAAAATCTGACCCTAACTTTACACCACAGAGCCTATGCCCACAGATGTCATACACTGAGCAGGGGTGGCAGAGTCTGCCCAGAAGCCGGGGAGCCAGGGGCCCTCAACCCCTCTGTGACTCCACCTCTCCTCTTATCTTCCCTATGGGGCCCTGCCCCCTGGCCAAGACAGCAGTATGAGCCTAGCCCAGGCAGCTCTGGGAAGCCACGTATCTGGGGTGGGGGAGCCTGAGAGCTTCCCGTAGCCCATGTCCCCTTTCTCCCAGGCCCCTCACCCCAGGCAGGACGAGGGTCTGCAGCTCTTCACAGCTGCCTGGGCAGCTCTTATCCCAACCCAGCTCCAGCTGGGGGGTGGGAAATAGGAGCCACAGCCCAGACATGGTAAGAGATGTGTGGGCAGCTATGTAGAGCTGCAGATTCTGCACTTGCCCTGGGTGGGGAGTCCAGGGGGTGGGGTCTGCAGCTCCCTACAGCTGCCTGGGCTCCTCAACTGGGCTCCAGCTGCCAACCGGTCCAGGGGGAGGGGGGCAGGAATTTGGGAGGAAGAGGTGGGGTGGGTTCCAAGGAAAACATGCGAGGGCCATGGCTCCCTGTCCCCCCTCACCCCCCTGCCCCTTCCAGTGCCCCTGACACTGAGAGTTTTGTCAGCAGAGCTTTGCTGGTCAGGGGTGTGGAATTTTTAAGCGTATACCTGATCTTAGAGAAAATGTGGTAAAATATGTGTTGAAAACATTCTTTTAGCCTGGAGCACCCTGACCATAAATGAAAAGTGTTAACCCCCCTTTCCTCCCACATGAAGAGATTTAGGAAGGTTTGTGCACATATTAATTCACTGACACATTGATTTGTGGCCAAACATTTTCAAAATTGGATGACTGAGGCTAAAAATAATAATTAGGCTGAGATTTTCAATGGAGCCAAAGGGAATTAGACACCTGACGTAGATGGATTTTGAACATCTAATTTCTATAATCTCCTTTCAAAATGCCAGATATAGTTCTTCTGTGGCATTGCCATAGATCTCAAAGGGGGGTGTGTGTGTGTGTTTCACTGCTGGACCCTGCTGGAAGGAATGTGTGTCTATTTGTTTTGTGTCTTTTGCTGCTGCCCCCTGCTGGAGTGTACAAGCTTTGCTTAGTGTGTATGCATGTTCAGGTATTTAGCTGTTGTCCCACATTGAAATCCTGAGCAGTGAGCCTTAGAGCCTGGATCTAAGGAATTGGGCTCCTGCTATAACACTAATAACAACTTTGTAGACATTTGGGCTCAGGATCTGAAGCCCATCCCCTCCCCAGGCTTCAGAACCCGAGCTCCAGCCTGACATGCTGTTTTTAGTGCCGTAGCATGAGCCTTGTGGGCAGGGTCTGCAGATCCAGGCTGGGAGACTGGCTGTTAAAATGCAGTGCATGTGTACTCTCCAGGGTGGCCAGATGTCCAGATTTTTGGATCTTTTTCTTATATAGGCTCCTATTACCCCCCCACCCCCTGTCCCGATTTTTCACATTTGGTTTCTGGTCACCCTAGTACTCTCCTTGGCCAGTGCTGCAGACTAGTGTGCCAACAGGTCCGTGTGCATGCGCACCCAGCACTGGAATACTGGGGTGGGCAGAGCTGCAAGTCACAGCTCTGTTGCATTGAGAGCTCTGTGTGGGCAAGAGAGTGAGAGGGGCAGGGCTAAATTTCACTATTTGTCAGCTTTGTGTTTGGGGCAGGTCAGCCAGGAAAGAGTTGTAACTCATGATTATGATTATTGGCAGTGCTGGGAAGTGGCTTGGGGCCAGGAATAGTAGGGATATTACATGACAGAACTGATGTACATCAGCACAGCTGTGAAGGCATCCAAGGACTGGGAAAACAGAGGGCTATGTGTCAGGACTAAGGGGAATTGGCAGAGCTGGGGGATGTGGGCAGGACAGCAAAGCCTGTCACAATCCAGGTACGTTGGCTGATCTGTCACTGAGGCCTAGACAGCTGGAATTGCCTTTCACTCACTGTACTTGGGCCCTGCTGCCTCAGCTAACCCAGTGGGAATCTATGGTTTGTTTACATGTCAGTTTCACTGCACTCCACACACCAGCCCACTACATCCCCTAGCTAGGTGAGAGTCTGGTGGAATTTATGAATGAAGGGATCACCCTCCACAGGAGCTGGTCAAACTGGCTTGACCCCTTTCACTTTACACATCAGGGGGCTCCTTGCCATAGGAACAAATCTTCCCCTTCCTTTGTCTAACATTAATCAGTGGCTCTGACTTTCCTTTCTAATCAGCCCCAATGGGACTGCTGCCGCAACTTGCATTTCCCAACAGCGTTTCCATTCTAATATCCTCCATGGGACCCATTAACATGAAAAGTAACTTTGTTTCTGGTGCTGGCGCTTAACTCCTTGAGATGTTTGTCAGATCTCCAGGCAGTGCCCAGGTCTCAGCTGAGCAAAACATTTCTCAGAGTGCTGATTACGACATGAGGAGTTATAACAACCTGTGTGTCTTCCTGTAAATCCCTACAGAGCTGCTGCCTAGTTGGAGAGATTTCTCTTTAGTGGCTGTGTTACAAATGAGCACATAATGAAGCAGGGTTTTTTTACCTGATTATTATTTTTATCCTAAGCAAGAGTCAATGAAATTAACATGTTTCAGATGACACTGCTCAGGGTTCCTTCATGCTGGGGATCTGTCACTGCAGATCTGCTATCAGACCTATAGAAATAGCTGCATCCTTACGGACAAGCACTTTACAGCCTATGGACAGACTGTTCATTGCCACTTGTCTGGTCAGCCACCAGGGACTGAGATACCTCCTGTTACAATCCATCCCCTTGCCACTGATGCCCTTAGCAGAGTGTCACAGTCATACTGCAAGTCCCTTGTCAGCTTCAATTCCCACCTGCTTTGCCTGTGAAATTAGCTGCACACAGAGTCAGGATGAATATCCTTTCGTTACCAATAATCATGATAGATATTTTTATAGAATTATAGGAGATTAGGGTTGAAGGAGACCTCAGGAGGTCATCTAGTCCAACCCCCTGCTCAAAGCAGGACCAGCACCAACTAAATCATGCCAGCCAGGGCCTTAAAAACCAATAAAGAAATGTCAGCAGCCCCTGATCACTGAAGTCCATTTCCCACAGGGATGGACCAATTAGCAGCACATAGATAGATAGATAGATAGAAGCAGGTGAATGTAAACACCATTAGACAAGCGGACAGAGAGATGATTAGACAGATGAACAGAAGACATTGCAGTTTGACAGAAGTGTAGATGAGCAATTAGAAATGCACGTGGATAGATAATTGGATGGATAAAGTGCAGGGGGAGGAAAAATGGAGAGATATCTTGATGGACAGATAGGTAACAGGATGGATAATTAGGTGGTTGGTTAGATTGACAGATAATTGGAGAGAACAGTGAAAATATAAGCGCTCTCTCTCTCTCTCTCTCTCTGTCTCATACACACACACACACCCCAGATTGTCCCATCCAACAATGTGCTTCAAAGCTGATCAAAAGAGGTCATTTCTCTAGGTGAGAACTCAGATAACAGCACCCGCACCATGACTGTCTTCCCTTAACATGTTTTCTGAGCCTGCCAACTGGTGTTATACTTGGGTGCTGGGATTTCCATGTGACTGCAGATCCACTTATAAATAATGACTGACCAAGGCTGTAAAATTCAGCTCTAGATCCTGAGTCTCACAAAGATAATTGAGGATGTTAGTTGGTGATTTCTGTCTTAGACCTTTGATGTCCAGGTAACTTCATTATTTCCATTGCTGCTATGAATTTGATGGGTAGCATCAAGTGATGCACAGAGAGGCCGGTCAGAGCTGTAAGATAATCACAATATCCAACTTCTGCCACAACTTCTGTTGCAAATCTGGCCCTAACTCCCTTTGATTCCTTAGAAAATCTCTCCAATGACTTCATTAGAATTAGGCCCCAACAGAGGTGTTAGCCAATACACACAAGTTGTGGATATCATACATCACATCAATGAGTATTATGCACACTTTATTAATGTAATATGCAATGTATCTACGAGCCCTTGACTTAGGGGAACTTTGACTGATACATGTGATATTTGTGGGAAGTTATATTAACTGTGTGTATTATGCTCTTCCCACAATTCTGCTTGCCCGTGTGGAGTATCCCACAACACTGTGCAAAACTGAAGACAGCTTTGGCATTAGAAAATATGAAGGCTATCAAAGCCAATGGCTTTGTCCTAGACAAATTGGGATGAATCTCTACACCCAACTGGTTTAGCATATGGTATCCAAAAGAGAGATTAGAAAAGTACAGAACAAAGCAGCAAGCTTAGGAACAGTTACAAACTAGCGGGATGGATTTGAGTGTTGAGTATAGAGCTTTGCAACTTAAATAATTGTACTATAAATCCTGCCAGTTGAAATGCATCTCTTTGAAGCTCACCTTCTGTGTAAGGTGAACATGCTGCACGAATATGCTTCCAGGAATATATCTCCTTTTCGTATTGTACTGCTTTGATTTAGGCAATATATTTAGCTCTGATACATTGTTTTGTCTCTTGAAAATTTTTAAGACCAAGCCATGTGTGTAGTCAATCGGCTACACCTCTGAGTCAGTAGATCTGGGATGTCATGAACATTTAAAGCTACTTATTCCAACTATAGGTAGGGTGAATGGCTGACAGTGAGTCAAAATGGAGTTGATTCTTAGCTCTGTCAGCCAGCCAGCTTTGTCTCAGTGCTCACATGTTGCAGATGAGGAAAAATAACATTTGCTCCCTCCACAGGAAGATTTGTTGCATAAGTCAGATTTTCAAGATAATTGAAGGGGTTTGGTGCCCAAATCTCATTGACAGTCAATGGGAATTGGGTGCTTAACTCTTTTATGTCCCTTTCCTAAGGTGACCAGATTGCCTCGTATTGAAGTTAGGCTTACTGGCCTCTATTTGCCAGGATAGTCACTGGAGGCTTTTTTCTTTTTTTTTTTTTTTAGATAAATGATGTCACATTAGCTATCCTCTAGCATCCAGTACGGAAGCAGATTTAAGTGACAGGTTACATATCACAGTTAGTACTTCTGCAATTTCAAATTTGAGTTCCTTCAGAACTCTTTGATGAATCTCATCCTGTCCTGGTGACTTATTACTGTCTAATTTAACAATTTGTTCCAAAATCTCCTCTGTTGATAACTCAATATGGGACAATTCCTCAGATCTGTTGATGAAAAAGAATGTCTGAGGAGTGGAAATCTCCCTCACGTCCTCTGCACTGAAGACTGAAGCAAAGAATGCTCTTTTTAAGAGTAACAAGAAGGATTTCTTCAGGAATGTTAGCAACAAGAAGAAAGTCATGGAAAGTGTGGGCCCCTTACTGAATGAGGGAGGCAATCTAGTGACAGAGGATATGGAAAAAGCTAATGTACTCAATGCTTTTTTTGCCTCTGTCCTCACAAACAAGGTCAACTCCTGCTATATAACAGTGCAAACACAGACTTAAAGCTAGCCCAGAAAGGGATGAGGACTTAGCCCAGAAAGAGGGCTAAAGACTCTAAGAAGAGTGGAGGGACAGGCTCTCTCAGACCTTTTACCCTGGAAGATGTTTGTTAGTGAATCAAGACTGTTTGTGACTTGGCTGGAGGACTGTGTCACTGAAGACCCACCTGATGAGTTTAACAGCCAACAGGGGGATCCAGGATCAGAGAGATCATACAGATTTTCACCCGACCAACAAGAGGTGCTCATGAGAGGTGTGTCCCTCATCACAATGCCATTTGTAGGCATTTCACTTTTGTGACTGTACCTCTTAATTTCCATTTAACTAGCCTCCTAATTTTTGTTTAGTTCTATTTCCTGAAGTTAAATGCTTTTGTGGTGGGCTTCTTTGGTATTCCCCACTACTCCCACAAAGATGTTAAATTTAATTATATTATGGTTTCTCTTACCAAGTGGTTAAGCTATACCCACTTCTTGGATCAGATCCTGTTCTCCACCTGGATCTAAATCAAGGATTGCCTCTCCCCTTGTGGGTTCCAGGACACTGAATAGGAGTCAAGAACATGATGCAGTTGCAAAACACCCTAATAGCATTCAGGGCTGTATTAACAGGAGTATTTGATGCAAGACATGAGAGATTATTGTCCCTTTCTGCTTGGCACTGATGAGGTCTCAGCTGGAGTACTGTGTCCAGTGCTGGGTTCCACACTTTAGGAAGATGTGGACAAATTGGAGGGAGACCAGAGGGGAGCAAAACAATGATGAAAGGTTTAGAAAACCTGACCTAGGAGGAAAGGTAACTAATACTCAGCATGTTTAGTCTGGAGAACAGAATACTAAGTGGGGAACTGTTAACCATTTTCAGATATGTTAAATGCTCTTATAAAGAGGACTGTGATCAATTCTTCTCTACGTCTACTGAAAGTAGAAAAAGAATTAAAATGTTTAATCTGCAACAAGGAAGATTTAGGATATTAGGAAGAACTTTCTACTCTAAGGGTAGTGAAGTTCTGGAAGAGGGAGGTTGTGGAATCTGCATCACTAGAGGTTTTAAAGTACAGGTTGGACAAACAGCTGGGAGGAAAGATTTAGGTTTACTTGGTCCTACTCCATCCTGACTCAACACATGGGGCTGGACTTTATGATTCTCAAGGTCCTTTCTGGCCTGACTATGACATTCCCCGGTGTTATCTGAACTGATTATCTGCTAGTTCACGCCAATCCTTGACTCTGGGAGCCAGCCTTACCCTGCTCTGCTGTGAGAACCCCCACTCCTGGGCTGTTCACACACAGCCTCTGACATGTAAGCTGCTCCTTGGATTGTGCAACTGAATGACTCTAGCCAATATCTCCAGTCCCGGACACAACCCTAGGAAACTCCGTCTTTCCATGTCCAGTTATGCCCGCTGGATGATGCAAGCTTATATGGGTTCATCAATTTAACAAAGAAATTAATATTCACCAAGCTTGTTATCCCAAGGGGAGTCTCTGACACACTTCAAACCAAATTCACTGCTTCAGATAGAATAAACAAATTTATTAACTATAAAGGTAGATTTTAAGTGATTATAAGTCAAAACACAACAAGTCAGATTTGACAAATGAAATAAAAGCAAAACATATTCTAAGCTGATTTTAATACTTTCAATAACCTTACAAACTCAGATGCTTCTCACCAAATACTGGCTGGTTGCACTTCAGGCAGGCTCTACCCTTTGATCAGTGCTTCAGTTGCTTGGTGGTGATGTCTGTAGATGGAGGTGAAAGAGAGAGAGGAAGAGCACGGCAAATGCATCTCCTTTTTATCATGTTCTTTCTTCCCTCTTGGCTTTGCTCCCCTGCCTTCAGAATCAGGTAATCATTACCTCATCATAGTCCCACACTAACCAAAGCAAGGGGTGACTTATTCAAGAGTCCAACAGATCCTTTGTTGTTGCCTAGGCCAGTGTCTTTTGTTCCTGTGAGGCTGGGCTGGGTTTGTCCCATACATGTCCAGATGAGGTATGAACTGACCTGCTGCTCTTGGACAGTTTTTGCCTGGGCTTGTTTTAAGCTATGAGGACACATTTTAAGCCTCATAATGAAATTGCAACCTATAACATTACTATAACAACAATGATCAGTGCATCATGAGCCTTCCGAAGACACCTGACATGACAAACTTTGCATTGGATACTACACAATTATGATGAATATGGGTTGCATGGTGTTCCCACAAGGTACAGAGTGTGACACTGATATTTCTATGATTCTATGATTTAGGGTCCATATTTGAAAATGAAATACTTTTGCCAACAGAAAATTTAGATTTTTGTCAGATTTGATGTTTTCGTGTGGAAAATTTTGAGTAAAACAAAAACACGTTTTCTCCTATAATAGCTTTTTGTGTGTGGGAGGAAATAACTAGCTCTTCTTGGCTACCCCTTTGGCCTCCTGTTGAATCCAGGCAGGGAGTAGCCTGAGGGTATTTCCACAACACTCATATTCTAGAGACTGATCCCAGAACCTCCAATTCCATAGTCTCCAGCAGGTAGTCACATAACACTTGGTTAGCTTGCTCAAACTTCATCACGTGTCGTGTCTGGAGAGTACAACTCCTAGCAACCTCTAGGGTTAAAGGGCTACATCTGTGACACACGTGTGCTTATCTTACTACACAAGAGGCCTACTTCTGTGTTACCTCCTGCTAAGCATTCAGGTTAAAATACTGAAAAGCACCTGTCATGGTATAATTCCCCACTCTGAACCTTAGTGTCCAAAAGATGGGGTACCAGCATGAATTCCTCTAAGCTCAATTACCAGCTTAGTACTTGTAGCGCTGCCACCAACCAGGAATTCCAGTGCCGGGTACACTCTGGTCCCCCCAAAACCTTGCCTGGGGACCCCGAAGACCCAGACCCTCTGGATCTTAACACAAAGAAAGTAAACCCTTTCCCTCACCGTTGCCTCTCCCAGGGTTACCCTGGAAGATCACTGTGATTCAAACTCCTTGAATCTTAAAACAGAGAGGAAAATCCACCTTCCACCCTCCCTCTCTTTCTCCCCCTCCCAGACTCTCCCTGAGAGAGAAAGTAATCCTAACACAGAGAGAAAATTTACCTTTCTCTCCCCTTTCCCTCCTTTCTCCCCACCCAATTCCCTGGTGAATCCAGACCCAGTCCCCTGGGGTCTCACCAGAATAAAAAAAAACAATCAGATTCTTAAACAAGAAAAGCTTTTAATTAAAGAAAGAAAAAACAGTAAAAATTATCTTTGTAAATTTAAGATGGAATATGTTACAGGATTTTTCAGTTATAGACACTGGGAATACCCTTGCAGCCTAAGTATACAAGTACAAATTAAAATCCTTTCAGCACAATACAAATTTGAACTCCTTCCAGCCAAATACACATTTGAACTCTTTCCAGCCAAATACACATTTGCAAATAAAGAAAACAAATATAAGCCTAACTCGCCTTATCTACCTAGTACTCACTATTCTGAACTTATAAAAGCCTGTATCAGAGAGATTGGAGAGAAACCTGGTTGCACGTCTGGTCCCTCTTAGCCCCCAGAGTGAACAACAACCAAACACTAACAGCACACACAAAATCTTCCCTCCCTCAAGATTTGAAAGTATCCTGTCCCCTGATTGGTCCTCTGGTCAGGTGACAGCCAGGCTCACTGATCTTGTTAACCCTTTACAAGCAAAAGAGATATGAAATACTTCTGTTCTATTAACTCTTACTTATCTGTTTATGACAGCATCAAAGGGACTTTGGTGCTTATGTCTCATTTCAAAAGCTTCTTAGGGCCAGATTTTTAAAGCTATTTAGGCACCTGGTGAAATTTTCAAAGCACCTGGTTTCAATGAGTTTTAGGTGCCTAGATGCCTTTTGAATACCCACTAGTAACTAAATTACTTTAAAAATCTTACCCTTGCTAGATATTCAAAGCTATTTGGGCTTTGAAAATTGCAGGTAGATATCCTGAGGGATTCAAAAAAGCACTTAAGCAAGTTAGACACCTAACTCCTACTGACTTCAATGGGTTTAGGCACCTAAATACTTTTAAAAATCTGGCCTTTAGACACTTGTCCACATTTTACTGTCTGTTTCAGACACATGGCTCCAAGGCATAATTCTTCCCTGACTCACTAGACCTGGTGCAGCTTAATGTCCTCTGTTACAGGAGTGCTATATATCTGTATATATTGAAATGGAGAATAGATTAGGTGCCTGTAGATGGTGTCACATATATGAAGCATATTTCCTTGGTTTTGTAGGATTAATAAAATTCATTGTTGGGGCTTCCTCTGTCCAGTTCTTTGTTTGTGTTGAGAAAGTAGAAGGTGTCAAATGTTGGCATTTGCCATTACTTTACAGCTGGGGAAAATGAGGAAGGAGGGTGGGATCTTAAATAACGCTCCAAAGCTCGCAGTGTTAAGCAAGTGTTTGGCAAAGACAGAACTAGAGCACTGGTCTTCAGGCTACCAGTACTGTGCTTTCGCCAGGTGACCAGCTTGACTCAGCAGAGTCCATTACACATTCTAGGGAGATCTGTGAAATTCTGTTGAGATCAAATACCCCAGTGAGCTAGGGAGGTGGGGGCAGAGTAAAAAACCAACCCCCTCATGCAGCCAGCGTGAGCTGCAGCTCATTAGCAAGGTAGGTAGGGGTAAAACCAGTTGGTTGGTGATGGAAAGAAAATCCCACCAATCTCAAAATCTATAGCATTTGCCTGAGTCTTTTAGTTTTGAAGAGACAGGTTCTTATTTATACTAACAACACTTCAGACCACTCTGGCAGTAGAATGAGAGCTTAAAACTGAGTGAATCATACATGCCATGCTCATTTTAAAGCCCATTTTACTGCTACAGTGGTGGATAATGCCCTGGATGTAAATATGAACCAAGTGTGAACTATTTCTATATTTAATATATATTTAGGTTGCAGTGGGGGAGATATATCACCCTCTGAGGCACCATTTTCCAGCAGGCATGCTATTGTGTGTCATCCAAAGAAAGAAAGATTGTGAAAGAAAGGAGTTTGTGTTGACAGGCTCTGCTGGAAGACATCGTAAGTTAAAACCACAAAACATCTACAGCTTATCCTGAGAATTATAATTTAAAGTAACTGTACTGTGAAACAGGTTAGCCATGCTTTATAATGAGCAACCTGAAAAGTTTGTTCCCTTGAGGAGTCAACACACCTGTACTGAAAGAATCAGTGTATCTCTTTCCTTTTTTTAATGTAGTATAAAATCTAGGATGAACAAAACGAAATAGTATTTTTTGTGAATTGTATAATTGGTAAATTACTGTTTTACTTCAAAAAAATTGCAAAAATGAAAATATTTTCATTTTTACCCATTTTTCTTTTATTTTTTCCAGGTTTTTTTCTCAAAGAAATCCACAAACTAAATAGGTTTTAGTTAACCAAAAGTTAAATATGTTCTTTAGTTGCCAGAAATGTCTTGCTTTCATGAAAATCCCCCAAACACTTTATTTATTTGCTTGAAAAAATCAGTTTAATCAAAAAGACAATATTCATTGAAAAAAAGGTGTTGAGGGAAATTTTGCCAGCAGCTGTAATACATTTACCTGTGGAATGTATTAGTCTAGTAACTTTACTGAGGCAAATGTAAAAGGACTGGTAGATGGATAGGTCGGTGGGAGTAGGTAGATTTCTAATCAGTGCCCAGAAGTAGGAATCTCAGCTCTCACGTTCTGTCCTCAGCTGGCTCTGTGATTTGAACAGATCACTTCCTATCCCTGTTTTAGTTTCCGCACCTATAAAAAGGAAAAAACCATACTGACCTAGTCACACCATTCGCTCCTTAAAGCAGGTCTCTAGTGTGAATTGTGTGGATTAATCGCCATGCTTTGCAGATGTAAAGATCTGCACAAGTGCTAAATATTGTTAGCTGTGCAAGAATAAATTCAAATGGAAATGGAGAGGATAGGCATTACAACTAAGATTTTCAAAGAAGCATAAGGGGTTAGTGTCCTAGTTTCTATTGCACTAACTCCCTCTGACCCATTGGGAAATACTAGGCTACAATGACTATCAATAATTCTTTCTTTCTTCTAGAAAATGATGGCTATCTAAGTGCAGGCAGGATATCCTCTGTACAATGTGGCAGACATACCTAGAGTTGTAGGGTGGTTTATATGCTGTTCCTTAAGCATTTGGCATTGGGCAGTGATTGGAACGTGATTCCTAACTAATCAGATTATTGTTCTGATCTAGCCCAGGCTGTAAGGGATGGACTGAAAGCTGAGTCCAGGGAAGGTGAGTGAAAGAGGAGGGTTGTTATGTGGGAGGAAAATGGGATGCAACTTTACTATATTTCTCGGAAGCTCTTTCTTTGTTGTTTGTTTGCACCTGTTTGTCTGGCTTGTCTTTTACACTGTAAGCTTTTCAGAGGAGGAAAAGTCTTCTGTGCTATGTTAGTGTGGTGACCGGAGCAATGGGGTCCCAAACCTAGCTGGGACCTTAAGGGTCTAACAGAAGACACAAAATATGTAATAAACTTAATTTCTGTAATTACTTACACCAGCTGATTGTCTGGCACATTGATTACAGTGAAGTTAAGTAGATTCACACCAGTTGATGATCTGACTGTAACTTGAAGTCTTTGAATCAAGATTTGAGGACGTCAGTAGCTCAGCCAAAGGTTATGGTCTATTACAGGGGTAGGTGGATGAGGTTCTATGACCTGCAATGTGCAGAAGGTCAGACTAGATCATCATGATGGTATGTTCTGGCCTTAAAGTCTATGAGACTAGAGCCAGTTGAATTTTTGGGGATGAATATTTTATTCACAAAAATAATGATGTTTTGGGACAACCCAAACTATTCGTGAGTTCAGGTTGAATGTATGGAATATCTTTAGCCAAAAAAAGAAGAAAAAAATGGAAAAAATCTTACTGACATTTTCAAACGAAACATTTTCACTTTTATTCTGAAAGACATTTTGTTTAGAAATGTAGCTAGATTTATCAAAAACAATTAAACAATGTGGAAAAAATCCCAAAGATTAAAAAAAATATTTCTGGCTGTACAAAATATTTTGTTTCACTTGTAACCATCTTTTTTTTTTTGGTTTTTCATTTCATTGAGAAAAACTAGAATAAATACATTTTGGTTTGACCTGAAATGAATTTTTCCTTTATAAATTTGGCATTTTGGCCATTGAAATGAAACATTGTCCTTCACTCAGCTCTAGGCTTGATCACCAATTTATTACACATTTCATTAGGGATATGCTTCCCACTGGTTAGAGCAGGGAGGGCTCATACTGTCTGGATTCATTCTCCTTGTCACAGTTTTAAATCTGGACAAAACATTGGATGGCAAAAATGTCAGCATATCAGTGAGTTCAATGATGTCAAGGCTCTTGCAAACACTCACCTGTATAACACAAGGTGTGTGGGTTTGTTTAAAATAACCTGGATAACTGTGGGTCTAAGAGCAGCTTGGCACATCCTTCCAACATCAGTCAGTGGACAGATGCTGAATTTGCAAACATAACCAGCATTAAAAGTATATCCAAAGAAACCCTCTGGTGAAATGAGATGATGAATGGCTGGAATCCCAGATGAACTAAGCAGTCGTTACTGCCACGGGCAGCAACCTCTCATCTGTTCTGCTCAGCAGCTTGTAAGACCTGAGCAATATTTATAGCTCAAGAACATCTAGACATCACACACACAGCTATTTGGTATAGATGTCTGCTTTAAGCTTGCTTCTACCTGCTACTCTTAGGCGGGAGATACCAGGGAGTAGGTCTGTTTCCAAGGACTGGGATTTTGACAAGGGCCCAATAGTGTGAGGAATTAGGGCCCCCAATATCTGTTGTTTATAGGACCTGTAGGACCTTTTCTAGTTGACAATTAACCAGACATATGTTACAGCTGTCATCTTGGTTGACTTCAGTGATTGGACCAAGGACCTGCATAAGTAAAGCCATGAATGCCTATATTTTGAGTGAAAGAACCAGGGGTTTCTAGTCGGGCCTGTGACAGATTCATAAACTCTGCAGCTTGGGCACAGATAGGTATTCATAAAATGCACTAATCAGTGGATTAGTTGCACATAGACTAGTTGCTTTTGGTGAGTACTTAACTGTTTGATGCTAATCCAGGACCATGGAGATCTGTGTGCCATGAAGATCTGTTTCTAAGACAGAGGTCTAGTTATTTGTTTTGAGATTGTCAAAATCAGGGGCCTAAAATATTTAGGCAATAGTTCCTACTGTAACTGGGTACCTCTTGGGTGCCAACCTCCCTTAGGATTCATTGACAGTTCCATCCAAGGACAATAAAACAGCCATATTTCTAGTGTTGGAATAATTAACAAGGATCAAGCCCTTATAAAGCCCAGTTATCTAAGAAAAATTATCTCTATATGACAAAGTTTGACTAAAGGTTTAACTATCTTTCTTTTATGAATCCGTTTGTTTCATCAGGAAAAACTCCCAGTATTGATGAGTGAGGAAAATCACACCAGAGTGAAGGAATTCATCCTTCTGGGATTCCCTGGGTCTCAGTATTTGCAGCTGTCTCTCTTCGTACTCTTCTTCTTCATGTATGTCCTGATCATCACTGGTAATGTGGCCATCATCTTCCTAGTCAGGACCAGACATGCCTTCAAACCCCCATGTACTACTTCCTCTGCAACTTTGCCTTCCTGAAGATCTGGTTCACCACAGCCTGTGTCCCTAAGACTCTAGCCAATCTTGTGTCCCAAAGCAAATCCTTCTCCTTCACCAGCTGCCTTCTGCAGATGGATTTTGTCTTCTCCTTGGGCTGCACAGAATACTTCCTCTTCGCTGTCATGGTCTATGACCACTATCTGGCCATTTGCTACCCCTTGCATTATAACACTATTATGAGCAGCACTCTCTCTGGTCAGCTGGCCCTTAGCTCTTGGGTGGGTGACTTCCTGGTTATTTCTGTACCAGCAGGTCTGATTGCCAGATTGTCCTTCTGCGGCCCAAACGTCATCAATCACTTCTTTTGTGACATAACTCCCTGGATAATTCTCTCCTGCACTGACACCTACCTAGTTGAGATGGTCTGTTTCATCATGTTTGCCATCGTCAACCTAGGATCCAGTGTGATAACCCTGGTATCCTACATTTATATCATCTCCACCATCTTGAAAATCTCCTCATCACAAGGTTGGCAAAGGGCCTTTTCCACATGCTCTTCTCATCTCACAATTGTGATTATATGATGCGGATCAGGATCACCATTTTTCTACATGTTAAACCATCCATAGAAACCTCTTTGGAACTCACCAAAATATTCACCATCTTGAACACAATTGTAACTCCATTTCTAAATCCTTTCATCTATACACTGAGAAACAAAGAGGTCAGAGAGATTTTGAAAAAGGTATTCAGCAGGGGGACTTGAGGTCATTGTAAGATGTCCTGATGGTCACTGCTTGTAGCAGAAAACATGGAAAGAGACAATGTCAATAATTTTAATTGTCTATTAAAGCCTTAGCAAAGTTACTAGGGTCATGTCAAACTCATGTAAAACTCTCATCAAAGAACATCACATAAAAACCATTATTATTAGTAGTACTATTGTCTGCATTATAGTAGTGTTTAGGAGCCAAAGTCATGGGCCAGCACCCCATTGTACTAGGTGCTGTACAAAGATAGAACACGAAAATGATCTTGCCCCAAACAGCTTACAATCTAAATATTTGGCAAAAGACAACAGTCGTATACTGACAGATAGATAGGGGAGAACAAAGAAGTAATTAAATGAGAATATGATACGTAACTACTCAAGATAGTTACGTCCAAAACAAACTGTAAAGAGTTACAAAGGGATCTCACAAAACTTGCTGCCTAGTCAGCACAATGGCAGATGAAATTCAATGTTGATAAATGCAAAGTAATGCACATTGGAAAACATAATCCCATCTATACATATAAAGTGATGGGGTCTAAATTAGCTGTTACCACTCAAGAAAGAGATCTTGGAGTCACTGAATATTTCTCTGAAAACATCCACTCAATCTGAACAGCAGAGAAAAAAGTAAACAGGATGTTGGGAATCATTAAGAAAGGGATAGATAACAAGATAGAAAATACCATATTGCCTCTGTATAAATCCACCCTATGCCCATATCTTGAATACTGTGTCTAGATGTAGTCATCCCATCTCAAAAAAATTACATGGAATTGGAAAAGGTGAAGAAAAGGGAAACAAACATAATGAAGAATATGAAATAGCTTCCATCTGAGCAGAGATTAATAAGACTGGGACTTTTCATCTTAAAAAATAGATGAATAAGCAGGGATATGATAGAGATCTATGAAATAATGACTGGTGTGGAGAAAGTAAATAAAGAAATGTTATTTGCTCCTCCTCATAATACAAGAATTAAGGGTCATGAAATGAAATAAATAGGCAGGAGGTTTAAAACAAACAAAAGGAAATATTTCTTCACACAACAGCATCAACCTGTGGAATTCTTTGCTAAAGGATGTTATAAAGGCCAAGACTATAACAGATAAATTCATGGAGGATAGGTTTATCAGTGACTATTAGCCAGGATGGTCAGGGATGCAAAACCATGCTCTGTGTACTTATGTTACTGGTTAGCATGACACACATCTCAGCACACTAACTGCCTAACCATTGTCAAGTTGTTTTGAGTAGGCATGTTATACTAATGCCTTTAGAAACATGATAAATAAATGTCAGTGGTTTTAGTGGCATGTCAAAATGCCATAGTTTTGGAAACATACCAGTACATTACATCTCATTTTTCATGAAAATTATCAGTGACACATCACAGTCTTTTCAAAGACAGTAGAGGTATTTCATTGTCAAAGGAGCATTTTTAGCAACATAACTGAGTGAGGTTGATTTCTGAGATGATTCCAATATTTTGTCATAATAGAGGCATGTCAAATAAAGTCAAAGTTTGCAGAGACATGCCAAAGTTATTTACAGATTTCTAGAGACAAGTCAAAGTTTTATTGTAGCTTCCAATGACACGTCAAAGTCTTTAAATATATTTTAAGGACATGGGAACATCATAGAAATGTCTTCAGACGCATTAAAGCAATGCCAACATTTTAGAGAGAAGTCTTTCTTTAGTCATGATTTTAAATACAAATTGCATCATGTGAAAGTTTGTGGACACATTTCAAATGGATGTTGTAATTATCAGAGCCATATCCATGTTTCTTTCATAGCTTTCTGAGACATAGCAAAGGTTTTTGGACCAGATGCCCAAAGGTATTTAGGTGCCTAATTCCCACTGAAGTCAATGGGATTTACATGCTCAAACACCTTTGAAGGTCTGCGCTTTCAAGCCTTGTCAAAATTTTGTAATAGAGCTAGAGTTATATAAAACTTTGTAGAAACCTGTCAAATATACATCCAAATGTTGACAGATGTGACAAGGTATTGTCATAGCCTTCAAGTCATGTCCGACTCTTGTCAAAGTTTTTAGTGGCTCTGATCAACATATTTTGGATTATATCAAACTTATGTCAATGCATGTGGTGATGTGTTCAAATATTTTGCGTACTGAACAAAATTAGCCACATTTTCCTCATAACTGATGTTGCTTCTCTTTGTAGAGGGAAGTTTTTATCAGCAAGGTAGAGTTTGGTTTTCCCCAAGGTAATATTTGCTGGGATTTTTAAACAGGGCCTGAGGGACTTAAGTACTCAATTCCCATTGAAAATCAGCATCCACTTAGCTAGCCCCTTTGAAAATGCCATTTGAGAAGTTGTGTAAAACTTTTTCCATCTAAGGGATGATCTTTTTTTGCCCTAACAGATTGCTTGCATAGCAGGCCCAAGGAACTTAACAAGATAGACTCGGTCATGCTCAAATCCCAGCATACCAGAGATATTTCCATACCATGCCAAGATTGTAAACTGGTGGATATAGGGCACAAAGGGCCAGACAGTGGACCAAAAGTGTGTGTGTATGTTCCCGGGGGGGGACTCCTGGCACTCAGCTTTGATGGCACAGATGGAGAGCACTGGAAACAATCACCATGTAACTGGATATTCCTGCTCCATTGAAGGGACACATGAAGACACTTTCCTGGAGGTAATGGATGGAAAGTAGGGCTGCTAGGTGATGGAGCTGCCTCTCTTGCCTTTAACAAGCTCAGGAACATACCTTAATCTCAACTCACTTAGGTAAATCCTGTGGGAATTCTACATCTGTACTCAGAAAACATGATATCCCTTCATCCTTGGAAAAGCTAGAAGAATAAAACAGCGGGAACTCAAGACATTTCACTTACAGGGCAGCATTTTGCTCTTAGTCTGTATTCACATTCATTGTAACTATCTCCAACACATTTCAGTGGAATTATTCCAGATTTACACCAGTGTAAATGAGGACAGCTTCACCAGATTTATGACACAGCACCCTGGAGACCCTATATTCACCGCTGTCATATAATTATGATATGTTTGTACAAAGTATGCCCTGTGAGGAATTATTTTAAAAGTCTTAACCTGTTCAACATAAATTTACTGTTGGATTGTATGTGTGTGAAGTTACAAAGTTTAGCTATGTGTGTGTTACTGAAATATGTTGTGAAGTTGGGAACACTCACAACCAGACTTTCAGGTACAACAATGGATAAGGCAGAAACACTGGTGACCCAATCAAAGGGAATTCACTTTCCCAACAGCCATCCCAGAAGATTCCCCAGAGAGAACACAAAGACAATGGAGACTGCTTGACCAATCAATGCCACTCCTTGCATGTTGAGGTAGTACTCAAGAACTTTCCCATTCTCTTTCCTGGCCATTAATTACATTGACTATGGCTGAGATTTACAAATAAGCTTAGGGGAGTTAGGCACTAATGGGAGAAGATTGCTTACTTCTCTTCAGCTTGGGCTACACGGTAAAGATTTCCTGGTGTCCTTAGGTTGGCTAGGAGCATGAAAAAAATGCTGCAACTGTATTGAAAGAACAATTATTGTGGCACTGTAGAGGGGGCACCATCATCTCCCAAACTTCTCCATGCAGCAGAGGATCGTTCTGCTGTGGCCTATCTCAGTTTCCCCACCTTAATGAGTGAGGTTACTTAAAGAGCTTGGTCAAGGGAGCTTGGTCAAAGTCTACATAAACTTTAACAGTTGCAAGAAATTAGGTGGACCCCCGGCCAGGAGAGCACGAGAGAGATGGGGTGTCCCTCAGCTGGGCCCCTGGGGCGAGATTCAGCCCAGCCGCAGCAGGGGACACAAGGTACTAGGTGGAGAGGGGAAGGAGAGAGATAGCCAAGCTGGGGGCCTGTGGGCTCTGCTCCACTCTTGGCACCAGCCTGAATCCCCTGATTCAGGGCTTTTCCCACCATGTCCCCAGCCCAGCAACCTTGTGTCATGGCTCCGGGCCGAGCCTTCGGAATTAGAGGAAAGAAAAGGGCAACATGGCCTCTGCCCAGGGTATGCAGGGAATCACCCCACCAGCCTGGGAACTGCCTCTGGAGACCCTGCTGGGATCGGAGCTCATTGAGATTTCCAGAGCCCGGCCCTGGTGCGGTCACTCCATGAGGGAGAACAGAAACACCCCCTTTACAATTCACCTGTATCCAGGGTGACCTCACCTGCATTTTAAGCTCTGTAATAGAGGACACTGCTGTGTGGGGGAGGGGGAGCTCAAGGGGCTTTTTCGAGGTGCTGGAGAGGTGTGTGTGCACTAGGAGATGGTGTTTGGCAGGTGTTGGACAGCGTATTTGGGGTGTGTAGGAGGGGTATGTGTATCCTGAGAAAGGCGATGAGGGTGCTGGAAGAAGGTATTTGGGGAGTGCAGGAGGGGCTATTGGGGGTGCAGGAGGGGTATTTCGGGAGATGCTGGAGGGGTGTGTGTGTACTGGGAGGGTGTATTTAGCAGGTGCTGGAGAGGATATCGGGGGGTGCAAGAGGTGGTGTTTGGGGGTAACTGGAGGGGGTGTGTGTACTAGGAGGGAGTATTTGGGTGGTAATGGGGGATATTTAGGGGGAGCTGGAGGGGTGTGTGTACTGGGAGGGTTATTTGGGGGTGTCGTAGGAGGTAACTGGGGTGGGGACACATACTGAAAATGGGAGGCAGAGTTGCTCCCTCTTATGGTGGCAGAGTGGCTGGCACAGACCTGAGACACAGCACCAGCCCATCAGTCAGCGCCTCCCTGTGGGATTCTCCTACTCCTAAGGGTGAGGAAGTGAGGCCTGGGCCTGTCACCCCTCCTAGCTAGGCTCTGAAACCCAATGGTGGGACAGGTGGCCTGGCTTAGAGGTGCTTGGTGGCTATGCTTACCTGACGGGATGGGGTGGGCTGGGGTGGGTGGGATCCAGCAGCTGTGGATGCAGGGGAGGGACCAGTTATGGTACAGTGACAGTTTTCCCAGATATTTCCTCTTATTTGAAAAATCCACCTAGATGGAGGGTGGCGAATCAAAAGAAAGGTCATTTCTGGAGAAACCCGGCCATATGATAACCCTTACATTACCTAGGTGGCTGAGGGAAGTGAGGCCCTGCCATCAGTGTGATGGCATTTCTCTGTGTGATAAATGAAGCGGGTGGGGAGAGCTCCATTTTATGGACCCAGCCAGTCGGTTAGCTATAAAATCCCTCTTAGTAGCTGTTCCCTACTTGCTTTACCTGTAAAGAGTTAAAAGAAGTGAATGGGCACCTGGCCGGGAGAGCTGATGGGAGGGCTAGAACTTTTTAAAATTGAAACAAGACTCCTCTTTTGTCTGTCTATTGTTGTTCTTCCAGAATAAGGGAACAGGAAAAAAAATATGCTGTAAGAAGGTTGGGGCCAGGTATGAAACAATCATTAGGATTATACCTAGAAGCTACTCATTTAAAAGCCAAGATATATAAGTAGATGAGGAAATATTTAGGAAGATGTGATTAGGTTTATCCCTTTTATTTATATATGGCTTGTGGACTCCTCTGTGCTAACCCCAAATCCTTTTGTTTTGCTTGCAGCCTTTCAACTGGACCTCAAGAAAGTTATTCTTGATCATTAATCCTTGTAATTGTTTTTTTTTAAATCTAGCAATAGCCTTTGTTTCCAGATGTTTTCTTTCTTTTTGTTTTTAATAAAATTTTCCTTTCTGTCCTAAGAGATTTGTGCAAGTTATTTAATTATCTGCTGGCAACAGCTGATTTCCTTTGGTTTCTTTCTCAGCTCTTCCCCAAAGTGGGGGTTGAAAGGGCTTCAGGGTACCCCACAGGGAAGAATTCCCAAGCGCGCCTTCCTGGATTCCCAGAGGGGTTTTGCATTCAGCTGGTGGCAGCATTTACCAATCCAAGATCAGAAAAAACCTGCAACCTTGGGAGTTTAATACAAGCCTGGAGTGGCCAGTGTTAATTTTTAGAGTCCTTGCGTCCCCCACCTTCTGCACTCAAAGTGCCAAAGTGGGGAATCAGCCTTGACTGTTTGCATGTCTGTATTTATCTAACAAGTTTTGAAAATCACACCCAATCAATTCCAAACTGTCAGGAAATGTCCTAGTGCCTTGCATTCCTTTTTAGTTTCATCTTAACTGTCACCAAACTGTCCTGGTTTCCAGTGCTTTCTTTTGGAGTAATTACAATTTCCTTCTAATATAGTCTACTCTAAATTACTGATACACGTTATCAGCCTTTACTGCATAGTGCATAGTGTTGTGTGTAACTGGCAATAAGCTCAAGATTGCACAGGTTATGTTGTCTTGGAAAGACACAGAGGTTGAATCTGTTTAAGTACAGTCCTGCAACCAGGGTCCCCACAGACATTTTATTATTTTTAAAAACTTTTAGGTCCTAATTCCCTGGTAATGCCTAGTTGCTTTGGGCTGCTCCTGAGTGGTGCAAAACAGCCAGAGCAAACTGCCCAGTGAAACTGACATTACTTAGACTGTAAGATGCGTGGGGCAGGAACTGTCTTATTGTTCTCTGTACAACACCAAGCACAATGGGGTCCTGATGAATGGTGATCCTTGGTGCTAGGAAAATGCTACTACTGATGATGATGATGAATGGCTGTTTTGAAATGTCAGAAAAGTGTGAAGTACTTAGTTTTGAAGATGGTGCTGTGCTTCCTGAAGCTGCGAGAGGGGCTACAGGCAGATGCAGAGATGGAGTGATGGTCAGACGGGGGCTTTGGCATTGAGCTTATTCCCAGAGTGACCAGGAGGAGGCACCAGTCTGGCAGTGGCTGATGCCGCCCATTGACACAAGGGGAAAATTTTGAGCAGAACTAATAAACATGAAAACATTCAAGAGGTGAGAATAGCTGAGCAGTGTTATTTTTTATTCAGCAAGCTTAGAAGTTAGATGGACCCAGCTATGTCTTTCAGGGCTGTAAAAAGTTTCATGCCCTGACTGCCATAATTAAATTAACCTAACCCCTGGTGTAGATGAAGCTAGTTCAGCAGAAGACTTATTCCATTAAACTAGCAACTGTCTCTCAGGGAAGTGGATTAACTACATGGAAAACATCCTTCTACCAATGAAGGAAGTGTCTACACTATGGTGCTACAGCTAACCAACAGCTATACTGGCACAGTCCCCTCATCTAGACACAGCAAATGCTGAGAAAAGGAGTTTTTCTCCTTGTGTAGGAACAGCAACTCCTGAACGATGCTAGCTGCACAAACAGAAGCCCTCTTCTGTCTACATATCTGTGTCTACCCCAGAGGTTTTGTTGGCTTAGCTGTATTGCTTGGGGGTTGTGGTTAAGTGTAGACCAAGGCTTTGATCACATGATCGGTCTGAATTTGGAAGTGGTCACCTGGCAAAGGGAATCGGAGGTTATAAAGAGAGAGTCTCTCACCAGTTATTTAAGAAAGAAAGTAGGACACTGACTGCCGGGCTCAGAGATAGACTTTCCATGATTCACAGAAGGGGCCATGAACTGCAGGAATGGGAATCTTGGGTACCCTAAAGGACTCCTGATCAAGCTCTAAGAATGCCCCAGACGGGTGAGGAAACAGAGGCAGGGAAATGCATGTAAGTGTTTTATTGTTTTCTCCACAACAGTGTACTTCTCATGCAATCTAAGTAAAGAATAATTGTGTTTAGAGACTTTTGCAATGCCTGTGCACCTTTTTGCTTCACCTGTCACCTGCCCCTGGAGGAATCTATAAACTCAGAGCTGCTATATGGGCGGAGTTCTGGGGTGGGGTGTGCTTGACCTACTACGGGTTCTGGGGCATCAACGCTGGTTCTGGGGGCAAAAGGCAACTGGGCCACATCATTCATTTCCATGAAGGGTTAGAAAGGAGAAACCATTTTGCAGCCTGCTGAGATCCAGGAAAGCTTAATGCAGACATGTATAGAATACTGGGACTCAACACAGCAGCCTGGCAAATGCCCAGTCTTGATTTCAAATGAACCATTTTTTCCTCGATATTTTTATTTAGCCACTAACCTATATATAATCTTTTTTTGCTCAGTTCTAATAGTCAGGCACCTAATATCTCTAAAGACCTGGTGATACATGGTGTATGAATACAACACCAACTGGCACTTTGGTGATTTAGGTACAAATATGGAGTATCCAAACCATCTGCACATTAGTGTATATTAGGCACAAATAGTATAGCAGTTATATAGCTTAAATTGGCCTACATCTTAACTCTACTCCTATTCTCTTATAATAAATATCCCATAACTCCTTGCATTATCTTAAGTAAGCTTTGGTTGAAGTAGATTGAACAGTTGTCAAAACAGGACAGATGATTATTTTTATTTGAAATGCATCTGTTCAGACCAAGGAGATAAGAGGTACAGCATGGTACTAGAAAACAAGGTATAACTCTGATTAGTTTCAAATGATGTATGCAACATCTGTTACTTGTAAACAGGACAGGTATAAAAAGATGGGCATAGCAGTATAAATTTGGGAGCTCATCTTCTGCATCAGGTGAATGTAACATGAGATGGCTTCCTTGGAGGCTGGTGTCATAGAATATCAGTTTTGGAAAAGACCTCAGGAAGTCATCTAGTCCAAATCCTTGCTCAGAGCAGGACCAATCCCCTGACAGATTTTTGCCCTAGGCCCCTAAATGGTCTCCTCAAGGATGGAGCTCACTACCCTGGGTTTAACAGGCCAATGCTCAAAACACTGAGCTATCCCTGCCTGCCCCTTTCCTTATACTTTATTATTACTGGTTTATAGCAATAAACTTGACTGACTGATTACTTGGTCTCCTGAATGTAATTTTAATGAACCAAAGTGGGTGAAACAATTTACTATATGATAAATAAACACTAAGTATCATTGTACTGGTTGCAATATAATAAAAGAGCAAACAGTATCAGCTGAACTGGTTTGTGCATGTCATCACATCAATACCTCCCCAAGAGTCAACTTCCCATCACGGACCTGCCCCCTACTGTATAAGTTGTCGTCCTGTTAGTAGGTACAAAATAGAGGCCAAACCATTTGTTTGTCTCTCCATGGGTCATATGGCTCATATGCACCAACATCGTGCATCTTATAATAAAGAGCCATCTCCAAGAGCCAGCTCTAGCTAAGGGAAAGACTGTGGCAGCGCTATCATGGCAGCACTTTAACATGGCTGTATAGTCGCGGCACCTCCCAGCAGTGTAAAAAAACCACTCCCATGAGGGGAGTAGCTGGTGCATGGTTGTGATGGGATCGCCTTGGTGTGTAGCCTGGTACTGTGGAACCGCAGTGCCCCCTGAATTCTCTCTAGCCTGGGCTGTCTCCCACAATGCTGTACTAGTGACCAGCAGCAAGCCCCTCCAGGCACTGAGATCACTCAGCACAACAGCATGTGGATCCCCTCACCCAGATAGATTACACGAATGCTCCCAGAGTCACTTATGAATCTCATGGAGAAAGGCACCAGATCCAAATCCCCCCAGCTCCCAGCACTGTACCCCAGGAATATACCATTTTGCACTGCTCAAGATGTGCAGTGAACATTTATTAATTGGTTCACCACTTCATCAATGCCCCACACTTCATAAACACTCACTGGCAAAGATAAACAATTAATCAAATCTATTGACTATAAAGGTTGATTTTAAATAATATTAAATGATAGGCAAAAAGTCAGAGTTAGTTACCAGAAGAAATAAAATATAACCACGCAGTCTAAACTCTTAACCCTACTCCACTAGCAGCAGCTAGATTAAGCAGTTTTTCTCAGCCCACAGAGTATTGCAGCCCTTCAGATACAGATATTGTCTCAAACCTGGGCCTCCAGTGTAGAAGGCTTGTCATGGGATAAGAGGGAAGATCCTTTCATGGATTGAGAACTTGTTCAAAGACAGGGAACAAAAGGTAGGAATAAATGGTAAATTCTCAGAATGGAGAGGGGTAACTAATGGTGTTCCCCAAGGATCAGTCCTTGGACCAGTCCTATTCAACTTATTCATAAATGATCTGGAGAATGGGGTAAACAGTGAGGTAGCAAAGTTTGCAGATGATACTGAACTGCTCAAGATAATTAAGACCAAAGCAGACTGTGAAGAACTTCAAAAAGATCTCATAAAACTAAATGACTGGGCAACAAAATGGTAAATGAAATTTAATATGAATAAATGTAAAGTAATGCACATTGAAAAGTAACCCCAACTATATATAAGATATGATGGGGGCTAATTACCTACACTAATCAGGAAAAATATCTTGGAGTCGTGGATAGTTCTCTGAAGACATCCAAGCAGTGTGCAGCGGCAGTCAAAAAAGCAAACAGGATGTTAGGAATCATTTAAAAAGGGATAGAGAATAAGATGGAGAATATCTTATTGCCGTTATATAAATCCATGGTATGTCCGCATCTTGAATACTGCAAACAGATGTGGTCCCCTCATCTCAAAAAAAAATATACTGGCATTAGAAAAGGTTCAGAGAAGGGCAACTAAAATGATTAGGGATTTGGAATAGGTCCCATATGAAGAGAGATTCAAGGGGCTAGGACTTCTCAGCCCCACATCCAGATAGATTACATGAATGCTCCCAGAGCCACTCATGAATCTCATAGAGAAAGGCACCAGAGACCAATCCCCCAAGCTCCCAGCACCATACCCCAGGAATATACTATCTTGCACTGCTCAAGGCCAACTAAAATGATCAGGGGTTTGAAAAGGGACCCATATGAGAAGAGATTAAAGAGGCTAGGACTTTTCAGCTTGGAAAAGAGGAGACTAAGGGGAGATATGATAGAAGTGTATAAAATCATGAGTGATGCGGAGAAAGTAGATAAGGAAAAGTTCTTTACTTGTTTCTCATAATAGAGGAACTAGGGACCACCAAATGAAATTAATGAGCAACAGGTTTGAAACAAATAAAAGGAAGTTCTTCTTAATACAGCGCACAGTCAACCTGTGGAACTCCTTGCCTGAGCAGGTTGTGAAGGCTGGACTATAACAGGATTTAAAAGAGAACTGGATAAATTCATGAAGGTTAAGTTCATTAATGGCTATTAGCCAGGATGGGTAAGGACTGGTGTCCCTAGCCTCTGTTTGTCAGAGGATGGAGATAGATGGCAGGAGAGAGCTCACTTGATCATTACCTGTTAGGTTCACTCCCTATGGGGCACCTGGCATTGGCCACTGTCGGTAGACAGGATACAGGGCTAGATGGACCTTTGGTCTGACCCAATATGGCCGTTCTTATGTTCCAATGTTCTTGTGTATTCTTCTCAGTGTCTTGGTTGCTTGCAGCATAGCTGGGAGCAGGAGAAAGGCCCAGTAATGTCCACTTTGTCTGCTTTATACCCTCAGTCATGTGCTTGGAGAACACAAGTCCAGGCATGTCTGGGGGCATTGCTGAGTCACCCAGCAAGGTTGAGCAATTCCTCTGGTGTGGCCTCATGCAGGTGAGACATCACATTGTAGCGCCCTTGCTGGGCAATGGCTGTTGATGAGTTGTTTACACCCCACCCAGCCGTTGGTCACTTTCCTTGCTGTTGCCTCTGGGACGCTAATATCTGGCTGATTCCCCATCTAACTGTGTTTTAGTAACAACCATACAATGCAATTCTCATAACTTCATATGCATTAATGATCTACATATATGGACAGAGAAATGACTTCAGCAGATCTTTCCCCTGATACCCTACAAGACATGCTTTATAAGTAAGATTATGATTATATGAAATTGAGGAATATGGGAGTTACAGCACGCTCCTCCAAGGTACAGAATGTCACAATTATTGACACTGTTTTTTCACACCCCTGAGTGAGAAAGTTGCAGTGCTGTAAAGTGGCAGTGTAGCCAAAGCCTCAGTCATTTATTACAAGGGGTTTTGTGTCAGGCCCTATATGGGACAAAAGCAACAGTTATTTTCTCCATGTCTGATATGGGCTAAGTTCACATTTTACAGTACGGTAAGCCACTTCCACCTTTCCCATCCCACATCCACAGTATAGTCCCTCACACTTTGGGAGAAGCAGCTGGAGGAAATGTAGGACCAAGAGTGAGTCTGAAGCTTGCCACAGCAGCACAGTGTGAGAGGGAGCTCAGACTGGTGGGTCATAGTGCTCTGGAGAAGCACCTCCTCAGAGCGAACCCATCACAGATGGATTATAACGACATATGCTTAAGAAAGAGCAATGAATGACTCTCAGATTTAAAATATAAGTATGGCCACACTGGGCCAGATTAACAGTTCATCTAGCCCAGTATCCTGTTTGGGATAGTGGCCAATGCCAAGTACCAATGCCGAGTTCTTCAGAAGGAATGAATGGAACAGGTAATCATCAAGTGATCCATTCCCTGTCATCAATTCTCTTTTTCCTGTATCATATTAATACTGGTTTATAGCAATAAACTTGACCACCATTGATTATTTGCGCTTTGATCCATGTCTCCACTACCCACTGCCAAAATAAACAGTCGCAAACTACATTCCTATTCACAATATAGCAATCCGCCTCCACCTTTCCCATCCAATATATACAGCATATTCTCTCATGACAATATTCCCTTTAATTTTTTCCATCCATGTATGGAATGAATTTTGTAATGTGCACCAATATCGAGTTAATGTGAGGATGTGTGCTACCAGTAGAAACAAAAACCTAGATATAATATATATTTTTAAAAAGTTGCCATATGGATAATTACTCCATTCAGGACAGGTTAGGCATTTTAGAACTCACTGCTCAAAGAATTCAATTTAAGAATAATAGTGAAATAAAAGTATGAAATGCATAGACCATTCAAAAAGTACAAGTGCACTTTGAAAGGATAAAATTAAAAGAATATACATGCATTGCAGGAGCTAACAACAACAACACATGTTGGGAGGTGAGTGTGAAAGAGACAGTATGTGTGTGTGTGTGCGCGCGCGTGCATGTTTCAGAGCCAGTGTGTGTGTGGTGAGACAGAGAGTGTGTATATATGTGTGAGTCAGAGATCATGTGTTTGTGTGTGAGATACAGAGACTGTGTCTGTAAGTTTGAGACAAAGAGTGTGTATGTGTGCAAGAGAGAGAAAATGGTGTGTATGTGTGAGAGAGACAGAGACAGAATGTGTGCGTGCCGGCTGCTGGGGAAGTCTATGAGAGACCGTGCACTGTCTCTTTAAGGCACTCCCACCAGTTGGCTCACACTGCAGCAACTGAGATCTCTTTCTCCTGAGCCATGTCGCCCCTTCCCATCTCTGCGGAGATGGGGTACATGGGCTGAAGGGCGGCGGGGAAGGGGAACAACCTCATCTCCCTCCCGGCTTTGCACAGCAAGCAGGAGTTTCCCAAGAGCTACTAGCCAGGGGCTCCAAGGCAGAGAGCAGAAGCAACATGGCAGCAGGGCAGCGGAGGGAGGGGCACCTGAACACATGCCACCCTACACTGCTCTGCATTGTTCATGTGGCAGCTTCGGGGACTTCTTTCCCTGTGTTTCAAGTTCCAGGTCCAGAGATCAGACTGTCCTGGGAGCTTTATCCAAGAATTTTTTAAGTTGGCAGCATTTAATTTTCTTCTTCCTATAAAATACAATTGATATTCGTTCCTTCTTTCTAGTATTCTAGCAGATCTACACCTCTCATATATCCGATGAACAGAGATTTCCACTGAGATCTGTCTGCATTAATTTCCTTTGAAATGAGACATTCCCTTTTTTCTGTAACTTTGTCTTTGGGGTCAACGGTTCTCCTGCCTCGATTATTTTCCCTTTGGAATCAGTTGTTTTCCATGACTTCCCCCTTTGAGATTAGTAACAGGACTGTCTTTGTACCATTGTTTTTCCTTTCTAATAACTAATATTAACGTTCATCTATGCAATAATTTCATATTCCCACCAGCAGAAATAGCTGGGGAGATTACATCATCTCATCTGAAGGAGAAATTACCAACCAGGAGACACATTAATTTCTGTGAGAGGGAATAATAAAAATAAATTTATAAACCAAGAAGCACTCTAAAATCCAGGCAGCAAGACAGGGTCGCACAGGGGCAGGGGCAAGTGGGGCAATTTGCCCCGGGCCCCACAGACACCCCACGAGCCCTGGCGCAGCACCGTTTCAGGTCTTTGGCAGCATTTGGGTGGTGTGGGGCCCTTCAGTGCTGACGACATGGAGCGACTGAAGGGTTCCCAGCTGCTGAAATGCCACACAGACCCGGACCACCGCCAGGTGAGTACAAGTGCCGCAGTGCCCACACTTTGCTCCAGGCCTCATGAATCCTCTGGGCAGCCCTGCAGCCAGATAGGAACCCAAAGCTAAGTTTACTGAGATAATTGAAGAGTATCAGTAGTAGAAGACAATGGAAAAGGTAGTGCAAAAACTATAATCTTATCTCAAAAAATCTGAAGGAAGGGTTAGGGTAAGGGTGAGGCTGACAATGGATCCTCAATGTGAAAGTTAAAGCAGCACAAGAAAAATGAAATAATCTCATTTAGAACAGAAAAATACTTGCTCAGGCACCCGCCGTATAAAACAGAACAGGATTGCTTGTTCAATCCAGGGGGAAAGGAAATGAAAGTAGATGAGTTATAGCAAAACATGCCCCCCAAAAGAGCAATGAATGGCTGTCAGATTTAGAATATAAAAAGAGCCATTCTGGGTCAGACCAAAGGTCCATCTCCCCCAGTATCCTGTCTTCTATCAGTGGCCAATGCCAAGTGCTTCACTGGGGATGAACAGAACAGCTGATCATCAAGTGACCCAATCCCTCTCCCCCAATTCCAGCTTTTGGCAAACAGAGACCATCCTGTCTAAAAGCCATTGATGGACCTATCCTCCAGGATTTTTTTCTAGTTTATTGGCTCCTTGTGTGTGTGTATTTTATTTTTCATCACATGAGTTTTATTGCTTGTTAAAATTTTGAAACAAAAATATAGTCTCACTTCTCTGTGCATATGTGTCTTTCTACATTTCCATTTTTGTGTCACATACACTTCTGTTGCACCAGTGTCAATGTACCGTTGCCACTCCTGGTGTAGACATAGTTTATGTGGGTGCATCATAAATCAGTGGATGAAGAGCTCAAAGTTATGATATATCAAGAATTGATATATAAAGATATACCAAGAAGGCCACATCTGGAGTAGTGCATCCAGTTTTGGGTCCCCCACTACAGAAAGGATGTGGACAAATTGGAGAGTCCAGCGGAGGGCAATAAAAATTATTGGGGGCTGGGACACATAATTTACAAGGAGATGAGGGAACTGGGCATGTTTAGTCTGCAGAAGAGAAGAGTGAGGGGGCATTGATAGCAGCCTTCAACTACTTGAAGGAGGGTTCCAAAGAGGATAGAGTTCAGCTTCTTCTCAGTGGTGGCAGATGACAGAACAAGGAGCAATGGTCTCAAGTTGTAGTGGAGGAGGTCTAGGTTGGATATTAGGAAACACTATTTCACTGGGAGGATAGTGAAGCACTGGAATGAGTTACCTAGGGAGGTGGTAGAATCTCCATCCTTAGAGGTTTTTAAGGCCTAGATTGAGAACACCCTGGCTGGCATGATTTAGTTGGGGTTGGTCCAGCTTTCAGCACAGGGTTGCCCTAGATGATCTCCTGAGGTCCCTTCCAACAGTAATCTTCTACGATTCTATGATTCTAAGTGTGTAGGTGAAAAACAGGAAAAGATTTCAGAGTTATTGATTCTGATACCTTTGCTTTAATAGCAAGGATCTGCTAATTCTCTTTAAACTTATCTGTATTTTATTGCTCATAAAATTTTGAGAAATAAACTCTCTCTCTCTATCCATATATTCTCCTCTTTCTGTCTATATATCTCTGTGATTCTCCTTTTTTTCATTTTTCTTCAGGCACATTATTCTCCCTTCTGGATAAAAATGACTCTCTACTTTCATTCCTGATGTCTTTTCATTTTTATTTCCTTTACATTTCTTTATATGGAGTTGGATTCTGATCTCAGATGCACTTGTGTAAATCCATATGACGCTGATGTAATATACCCTGGTGTAAATGAGATCAGGAAACACCCATGATGTGTGTTTAGGGTTTTTGTTTGGTTGGTTGGTTGTTTGTTTTGGGGTGGGGGAGATGAACCCGTGGTTGAACTCTAAACATCGTTCATTTCCAATCTATTAATTTTCTATTGTGTCTTGTAGATTTGTTGATGTGACACTGATGTGATAAAGATACTTCAAAATTGGAGCTTAAAATTCTTTATTTAGAGTTCAAGAGAGCTTATGGGACTTAGATGGAACATTTCTGTACTTCAATAGAGTTCCATGTTCTTGGTTCATCTATATTGGAAGCTCAACCTCTTAACAATATGAGTCTTCCTCTGTTTATTGACAACTTCATTTTTCCAGTGGAAAGATGCAGTGGCAGGAGGTTACCTACTCCAGCTTTCTGCCAGTTTAAGTGACAGAACAACCTGACTGTGTGTACTCCATCATCATATATTGGAAACTCAACATCTTAACTTCATTTTTCCAGTGGAGAGATGCAGTAGCACGAGGTTACCTATTCCAGTTTCCCAGCAGTGTAACCGACAGGACAACCTGACTGTGTGTACTCCATTAATATTTAATGGTTTTGTGTTTCTAGATACATATTATGGAGAAAGCAGAAGGGAGAAATGAAACCCTGGTCATGGATTTCATCCTCTTAGGGTTTGGGAATGCCCCTGAACTGCAGCCCCTTCTCTTCCTGCTGTTTCTACTGATCTACATTATGACCATGGTCAGCAACATCCTCATCATTATGCTAGTTGTGGTTGATCAGCACCTCCACAGCCCCATGTACTTCTTCCTGGGGAACTTGGCCTGCTTGAAGATCTGCTACACATCCACCATCCTGCCCAGGATGTTGACCAGTTTCCTGACTGGGGACAGGACCATTTCTGTTAAGTGCTGCCTAGTGCAAACATTTTTTTTGCTATCATAGTAACAACAGAAAATCTGCTGCTTGCAGCAATGTCTTACTATCGGTATTTAGCAATATGCAATCCACTACATTATGCTGCTCTGATGAATGGCAGGGTTTGTTTCCAGCTAGTGGCAGGATCCTGGGTATATAGTTTTCTGGTCGTTGGCACACTAAATTATTTCTTGTTCAAATTAACATTCTGTGGTTCCAAAGAAATTGATAATTTCTTTTGTGATTTTTCACCCATGATAAAGCTGTCTTGTGGTGACACCCAGACTCTGCAACTGGTCACATTTACTGTGCCTACCATAGAGACACTTGTGCCTTTGCTACTGACACTGACATCCTACATTCATATCATCACTGCCATTCTGAGAATCCCTTCCAACACAGGGAGGCAAAAGGCCTTTTCCACCTCACCTCATTGTGGTGACCATTTTTTACATGAGTCTGGTTACTGTATATGTGTTTCCACCAAGCAACACTCCCAAGGTCCTACACAAAATATTCTCTGTCTTCTACACAGTCCTGACTCCCATGATCAACCCTGTTATCTATAGTCTGAGAAACAAGGAGGTCAAAGAGTCCCTGAGAAAAACTATTCTGAAACAGGTGCTTTCAAAAACAGGCATAGAATCTTAAAGGGAAAATTTTAGCCTGTATAAAATACAGATGCACTGAGATATTTTCTTAGACATGGCCCATTTCATTCCTTGAGAACAGAGTTACCTTTTTCTTTCTTTCTTTCTTTCTTTCTTTCTTTCTTTCTTTCTTTCTTTCTTTCTTTCTTTCTTTCTTTCTGTTACTCTGCTACTTTTTGAGCATTCATCTTTCATACAATTCATGCACATTTCTTTATACAAAACTTGATACTGTAAGGCCTGGTCTCCACTATGAGTTTATACCGATTTTAGCAGCGTTAAACCGATTTAACACTGCACCCGTCCACACAACGAGGCCCTTTATATTGATATAAAGGGCTCTTTAAACCAGTTTCTGTACTCCTCCTCGAAGGAGGTATCCCACGGTGCACCATTGTGACTGCTCTAGAAAGCAATCTGAACTCAGATGCACTGGATAGGTAGACAGGAAAAGCCCCACGAACTTTTGAATTGCATTTCCTATTTGCCCGGCCTGGAGCTCTGATCAGCATAGGTGGCAATGCAGTCCCAAATCCAAAAAGAGCTCCAGCATGGATCGTACGGGAGATACTGGATCTGATCGCTGTATGGGGAGACAAATCTGTTCTATCAGAGCTCTGTTACAGAAGACAAAATGCCAAAGCATTTGAAAAAAATCTCCAGGCTATGATACAGAGTCCACAGTACAGTGCTGTGTGACAAGCGTAAAGGAAAGCCAAAGAATCAAATGGACGCTCATGGAGGAAGGGAGGGGGTACTGAGGACTCCAGCTATCCCACAGTCCCCGCAGTCTCCAAAAAGCATTTGCATTCTTGGCTGAGCTCCCAATGCCTGTAGAGTCAAACACATTGTCTGGGGTGGTTCAGGGTATATCTCGTCAATTTACTACTGAAAGAAAAGGGAAAAAAACATTTCTTGACTTTTTTCAATGTCACCATATGTCTACTGCATGCTGCTGGTAGACACAGTGCTGGGGCAACAAACAGCAGCATCCTCTCCCCTCCCTTCCCTGGTGGCAGACGGTACAGTGCAGTAGGAGGACTGGTAGCCGTCCTCGTGATCAGCCCTTGAGTGCTCCTGGA
The DNA here is from genome assembly GCF_025201925.1 of Gopherus flavomarginatus. Classification (NCBI taxonomy): domain Eukaryota; kingdom Metazoa; phylum Chordata; order Testudines; family Testudinidae; genus Gopherus; species Gopherus flavomarginatus. The sequence continues at coordinate 11,216,378 of NC_066627.1, read as the reverse complement.
TGGCCTCAGGTGAGGTCGGCAGGGGGCACCTGGGTAAAAATAGGAATGACTCCCAGTTATTCCCAGCAGATGGTAGAGAATGGCTGGTAACCGTCCTCATCATAGCAACTGGGGGCTGAACTCCATCAGCCCCCCTCCCTCTTTAAGTCTAAATAAAAGATTATGTATTGCCTGGACTATCATAGCAGCGGGATGCTGCGCTCCTCTCCCCTCCAACGTTTAATGTCCTGCCTGGACTGTCATAGCAGCTGGAGGCTGCCTCTCCCTCATTTTATCTCACTAAAAAGTCAGTGTTTCTTATTCCTGCATTCTTTATTATTTCATCACACAAATGGGGGGACCCTGCAACGGTAGCCCAGAAGGGTTGGGGGAGAAGGGAAGCAACGGGTGGGATTGTTGCAGGGACACCCCCTTGAATGGCATGCAGCTCATCATTTCTGTGGGATCTGACACGGTGCGGCTGTGCTGTCTGGTTCTCTGATACACTGGTTCTCTAGTACACTTGCCCCATATTCTAGGCAGGACTGACTCTATTTTTAGATACAACATAAACATTTTTGTCTTTGCTCCCCAGCCGATCTCAGCGAAGGTCATCCAGGAGCACCCATGACAGCAGCAGATGGTACAGAACGACTGATAACCGTCATCTCATCGCCAATTTACAGTGGAACAGCAGGCGATACAGAACAACTGGTAACTGTCTCTGCTACCTTGCAAAGGCAAATAAATGCTGCTGTGTAGCGCTGCAGTACCGTCTCTGTCAGCAGCATCAGTACACATATGGTGACAGTAACAAAAGGCAAAACGGGCTCCAAGGTTGCCATGCTATGGCGTCTGCCAGTGCAATCCAGGGAAAAAGGGCACAAAATGATTGTCTGCCGTTGCTTTCATGGAGGAAGGAATGAGTGACGACATTTACCCAGAATCACCCGCTACACTGTTTTTGCACCATCATGCATGGAGATCTCAGCCCAGAATTCCAATGGGTGAGGGTGACTGTGGGAACTATGGGATAGCTACGGCATAACTACCCACAGTGCAATGCTCCAGAAATCGACGCTAGCCTCGGTACATGAACGCACACCACTGAATTATTGTGCTTTGTGTGGCCGCGTGCACTCGACTTTATACAATCTGTTTTACAAAACTGGTTTATGTAAAATCGGAATAATCCTGTAGTGTAGACATACGGTTTGAGACATTCTTTTAGAAAAGACACATTTCAGTAGAGCACTCTACTTCAGTCATCCATACATGAACACTACTGCTCAAATTCTGCAAGGAGCTTAATATCTTTTGAGTGCTTCTGAGTCTTTTCCACACCTACTGATGATGCCAATGACATTCATTCTCCAGTGATTAGGCTCATCTGTTGTCAATTAGTCCTCTGAAAAATAGGTAAACAATATTGTCACTGCAGCGAGTGAAGAAATTTGGTTGCGCAGTATTCTCTGCAGATCTGTAGCTGGGTAACCAAAACATGAAAGTCTGTGGAGGTTTAAGAATCTCAGTGTCCTGCCATGTGAAATTTCTTGCCTATTCATCCATCTTTGTTGGGTGAAGGCAACATTAACATATCTATTTTTATATCAATTCTGATATCAATATAGATATTGATACATGTAAAATGCTAACAGAAGATATTTGGCCAAAATTTTCAAAGCTCATAAGACCTGATTTCCCTCCCTCATCCAAATAAAATGAATCAATTCAAACGAACAGGAAATGAGCACCGAAAAGCAGTAGGCAACTTTGCCAATCTCAACCTAAATGCTATCACATGGGCCTCCTTCCCCTCACACAGTAACACACTATACACATACAAATATTTACTGCCAAGGTTTGACTAAAAAGTAAATTAAAGAATAAATTATCACTGAGTCTTCCTGATATTTTTATTCTTCCTCCAAATTTTTGGGCCCTGTTTTTTGCCAAAAAACATGGTCATTTCCCTGTTGTCCTTTTAACTGTTTAGGTGCCCATTGGTCCCCTGACCACCCACTTGCAGTTCTCTGATGTAGGGACATATAGTTTGCATAGATGGAGATATTTGTAGTTTGTGGCCTCATGAATCAGGCTCTGTTTGGATGAATAGTGGATTTGTTCAGCCCAAAGTGGTTCATGAATTTTACTCAAATCAATCAAAATCTTTCAGGATCTACCCCCTTTATAACATTTAACCTGGTGGTTAGAGCACTGCTGTGCGGGAGGTTGAGGGGGGGTATGTGGAAGACCCACATTCAGTCTTCTCCCACACCGGAAACAAGTGCACGGGGCTATGCAACACTTTCCTCACAAGCTTTATCTCTCTCTCTCTCTCTCTCTCTTTTTCTCTCTCTCTCTCTCCTCTTAAAGTGGTTCCATTTGGTATAAATAATGAAATAGTTATTGAAAGTGGGGTTTGTACTTCCATCTCCCACCCCCAAGCGGACTACACAGTCATCCTTGGACTTGCTTTCTGGCCTAATGACTATTCATTCTCATCATGAATGAATAACGCGGCTACCACTCTGATACTTGACACCATGCTGAATGTGTTTTCCAGCAAGGGATGGGTGTCTTATGGTTAAAGCACATCTGAGAATTACAACTTTTCATTTCTCTTCCTAGATCAGACACCTACTCCCAGTAGGCCAGAAACTTTGTAACAAAGTAATTCATCCTTATCTAGAATGTGGTGTATTGAAAACTGGGTTAAAATTACAAGCTACTACTCTGATTGTAAAGGGTTTTTCTGGTCCCGCTTGCAGACTGGGGAGCTCTGTATGGAAACATATCACATAATCATATAATCATAGGAAGATTAGGGTTGGGAGAAACCTCAGAAGGTTATCTAGTCCAACCCCCTCCTCAAAGGAGGACCAATCTACAAATAAATCATACCAGCCAGGGGGTTCTCAAGCCAGGTCTTAAAAACCTATAGAGATGGAGATTCCACCAGCTTCCTAGGTAACCCATTCCAGCACCTCACCACCCTCCTAGTGAAATAGTGTTTCCTAATATCCAACCTAGACTTCCCGCACTGCAACTTGAGACCATTACTCCGTGTTCTGTCATCTGCTACCACTGAGAAAAATCTAGCTCCATCCTCTTTGGATCCATCCTCCCCACCCCTTTAGTAGTTGAAGGCTTCTATCAAATCCCCCCCTCCCCCCCACACACACTTTTCTCTTCTGAAGACTATACAAGCCCAGTTCCCTCAGCATCTTCTCCAAAGTTATGTGTCTCAGCCCCCTGATCATTTTCTTTGCCCTCCGCTGGACTCTCTCCAACTTGTCCACATACTTTCTGCAGTGAGAGGCCCAAAACTGAATGCAATACACCAGTGCTGAATAGAGGGGAATAATCACTTCCCTCAATCTGCTGTCAATGTTCCTTCTAATGAAGCCCAATGTGCCATTAGCCTTCTTGGCATCAAGGGCACACTGTTGATTCATATCCAGCTTCTCATCCACTGTAACCCCTAGGTCCTTTTCTGCAGAACTGCTGACTAGCCATTCGGTCCCTAGTCTGTAACAGTGAATGGGATTGTTCTGTCCTAAGCAGGGCTGGCTCCAGGCACCAGCTAAAGGAGCAAGTGCTTGGGCCTGTCAATATCAGGAAGGGGCATTCCAGCCGCTATTGGGGTGGCAGGTCTGGGTCTTCGGCAGCAATTGGGAGGCGGGTCCCTCACTCCCTCACAGAGGGAGTGGAGAGGCTTTTTTTTTTTTTTTTTTTTTTTGCACAGCTTGGGGCAGCAGAAAACATGGAGCCAGCCCTGGTCCTAAATGCACTTGTTCTTGTTGAACCTCATCAGATTTCTTTTGGCTCAATCCTCTAATTTGTTAATCACACCAACACTTCCTTCATGTCCCAGATATCCTCATGGAGTTGATCACATCCCTGTGCTGAGCTGTTCAATAGAAATGAAGTCTGGATTCTATGAGGTGAAGGAAAATCACTGATTGTCTTACAGGGCTGGGGCCCAAAGAACTCCCACCTGGTATAAGCTGAGAGGTAGGGAACAAAGAGCTATGGAGACTTATCAAAGTGGAAGAGGTAGCCCTTTTGTTAAACACAAAGCAACAGTCCCTTTGCTTGTCAAAAATCTTTGATTTCTTTCTTTCTTTCTTTCTTTCTTCTGTATGGAGAACTTCAAAAGCAGGTTCCGCCCCAGGTTACAGTGAATATACAGCAAGGATACTGCACCTTGCTATCTAGCCCTTCTCTCAAACATTGACGTGTTTCTTGCGATTAACACGAGGATAGCCCCATCCATTCTTCACACTTAATCCTCTGTGCTTTTCCACTTGATTCTGTAAAATGATAGCGTGCTTCTCATTTCCTTCAAAATTTCGCTTTTATACATAATGGCTGCCCACTGAAATGACTTTTCCCTTGCTGCTGCAATTGATCTGCAAAGGGATTTATTTGTCAGAGCAGTTTGAAGATATTTAGCCCACTTGCTTTACTGAAAGCTCCCTTTGATTCTTTATTTTGTCTTTCTTTCTTTTTTATATTTGTCTAGTGAGAGGTAATAGATAGCAATTATTCCTTTGAGGTTAAGGGAAGGAGAGCTGAATTAGGTGGCCCATGCTAGGAGATTCGCTATGCAGATACAATTCACATAAAGTAGAATAAAAAAATAGAAAAAATAATACATTTATAGAAAGTGCAAATAAATTTAAAATAATAATAAATAAAATACAAAAATATTAACAGACTTAAAAATAAAATAATAAAATATGAAAAAGTAAAGTAATAAAAATTAGAAAATACAATAAAAACAATAAAAAGGGAAAATAAAATGAAATAAAACAAAATATAGAAATGACAATAAAATAAAACAGGATATATAAGTAAAATATAATAAAAAGCAAAAAATATAAATATTAAGAAAAACACACAAAAAAGAGAAAAAAGAAAGCAAATAAAAATAAAGTACCATTTTAAAACGGAGGGGGAGAGTCCATGGGACTTGTGCTCCTCTATCACAGGTGAGGAGTTTTGGTGTGTGCGCCATCCTGAGAATCTTGTCCGCCATAGAGAATCAAAAGGTCTTTTCTACCTGCTCCTCTTATCTCATGGTTGTTACAATTATCTATGGGGCCCTGATGCACAAGCCATATGGGCAGTGGTTCTCATATTTTTGTACTGGTGACTCCTTTCACATAGCAAGCCTGTCATAAACAGATAGCTAAGGGTTAATGTCTCTTTCACCTGTAAAGGGTTAACAAACAGTGACCTGCAACACCTGACCAGAGGACCAATCAGGAGACAAGATACTTTCAAATCTCGTGTGGAGGGAAGCCTTTGTGTGTGTTTTTGGGTTTGGCTTTGTTCTCTCGGGGTCCTGGACGAGACTAGAGGTGCAACCAGGTTTCTGCCAATTTCCGTGCTACAATCTCTTATCTATTCAGAATAGTTAGTAAGTAAAAAGGCTGTTATAGTCTTTTAACTTGTTTTTCTTATTTGCAGATGTGTACTTGCTGGAAGTAGCTTAAATTGTGTTTCTGCTGGAGAAAGCTTCTTTCTATTGTCTATAAGCTATAAAAACCCTGTATATTTACCATCTTGATTACAGAGACAATTTTTATGTTTTTCCTTCTTTATTAAAGTTTTCCTCTTTTTTAGAATCTAAGTGATATTTTTTGGTTATCTTTTGTAAGACTCCAGGGAAGGGAGTCTGCACTCACCAGGGAATTGGTCGGAGAAAGTATAGGGAGGAGGGAAGAAAAACCTGCTCTCTGGGTTTATCTCTGTATCTCTCTCCAGGGAAGAAGGGAGGGGGAAGAGGTGATTCAAGGAGTTGAATCATGGTGGTCTCCTAGTGTACCCAGGGTGGGAAAGAGCTGAGATGAAGAAAAGGAGGGGGAAGGGAAATGGTTTATTCCCCTTTGTTTTGAGACTCAAGGAATCTGGGTCTTGGGGGTCCCCAGGGAAGGGTTTGGGGGGACCAGGGGGTATCAGGTCTCGAAATTCCTGATTGGTGGCAGCGCTACAGAATCTAAGCTGGTAATTAAGCTTAGGAGAATTCATGCTAGTACTCATATTTGGACGCTAAGGTTTAGATTTGGGAATTATACTATGACAAAGCCTCTGAGTGTAACCCCCCCATTCTAAATTTAAAACACTTTTTCATATACTTAACACCATTATAAATGCTAGAAGCAATGGGGGACTTGGGGTGGAGGCTGACAGCTCTCAATGCCTCCTATAATAATCTTGTGACCTTCTGAGGGGTCCCAACCCCCAGTTTGAGAAACCCTGCATAAGGGGGATGCATGCTGGTGAGCCATGCTTCCACAATCCCCCTTCCACAACGACTCTGACACGTGTGGCAAACCCACTTTTCAACTCTGAGCTCCAGAGGTGTGGAGGTGTCTAACCAGAGGTGAAAGTGAGCCAGTCCGGTCCGGCACGCCATGCCGGACCGCATCGACTTCTGCAGTGGAGATTTAAAGGGCTTGGGTTAGGCTGAGGCTGACATTTAAAGCGCTCCTCCGAGCTCCCTGGTGCGGCAGGGAGCCTGGAAGAGCCCTTTAAATCCCGCCTGCAGCTTTGGCAGCTGTGCTGGTGCCAGCATGTAAAGGGCCCGGAGCTCCATGGAGGCTGGAGCCTTGGGCCCTTTAGTTCGCTCCGGGGGTTCCCAGCCACCTCTGCAGCTGGGAGCCACCTGGGTGATTTAAAGACCCTGGGACTCCCAGCCACAGCTGGTGCCCCAAGGCCTTTAAATCTTGTGGCCCCACCTCTTCCGGTTGAGGCCATACCTCTTCTGGATGAGGACAGCCCACCCCCCAGGACTCCGTTTGTACAGGTAAGTCCTGTGAGTTACTTTCACCCCTGTATCTAACAATGAATCACCTGGCGGGTGTAAAGGGTATGTCTGCACTATAGATGCCTGTCTACACTTAGAAGTTAGATGGACCCAGATATGTCCTTCCGGGCTGTGAAAAAATTCATGCCCTGATTACTGTAATTAAATCAACCTAACCCCTGGTATAGATGAAGTTAGTTCAGCAGAAGACTTATTCCACTAAACTAGCAACTGCCTCTCAGGGAAATGGATTAACTACATGGAAAACATCCTTCTGCCAATGAAGGAAGTGTCTACACTATGGTGCTACAGCTAACCAATAGCTATACTGGCAGAGCCCCCTCATCTAGACACAGCAAATGCTGAGAGAAGGAGTTTTTCTGCTGGAACAGCAATTCCTGAATGATGTTAGCTGAGCAAACAGAAGCCCTCTTCTGTCTACATATCTGTGTCTACCCCAGAGGTTTTGTTGGCTTAGCTGTATTGCTTGGGGGGTTGTGGTTAAGTGTAGACCAAGGCTCTGATCACATAATTGGTCTGAATTTGGAAGAGGTCACCTGACAAAGAGAATTGGAGGTTATAAAGAGGAGTCTCTCACCAGTTATTTAAGAAAGAAAGTAGAAGAACCCTGACTACCGGGCTCAGAGATAGAGATTCCATGATTCACAGAAAGAGCCATGAACTGAGGAATGGGAATCCTGGGTACCCTAAGGGACTCCTTACCAAGCTCTAAGAATGCCCCAGATGGGTGAGGAAACTGAGGCAGGGAAATGCATGTAAGTTTTTTATTGTTTTCTCTATCACAGTGTATTTCTTGTGCAACCTAAGTAAAGAATAATTATGTTTAGAGACTTTTGCAAAGCCTGTGCACCTCTTTGCTTCATCTGTCACCTGCCCCTGGAGTTATCCATAAACTCAGAGCTGCTATATGGGTGGAGTTCTAGCATGGAGTGTGCTTGCCCAGCCTTGGTTCCAAACAAACCCATTTTTTCCTGGATTCTTTTATTTAGCCACTGAACCAAAAAAATAATTTTTTGCTCAGTTCTAATTGTCAGGAATCTAATATCTCTAAAGACCTGGTGACACATGGCTTCTGAATACAACACTATCTGGCACTTTGATGATTTAGGTACAAATATGGATTACCCAAATCATCTGTACATTAGTATATATTAGGCACAAATAGTATAGCAGTTATATAGCTTAAATTGGCCTACACCTTAACTCTATTCCTATTCTCTTATGATACGTATCCCATAACTCCTTGCATTATCTTAAGTCAGCTTTGGCTGGAGTAGATAGGACAGTTGACCAAAAAAGGACATATGATTATGTTATCATAGAGACAGGTAGGGAAATGTTTTCACAGGCCTGTACTGGAATAACCCGAAGAGGACAAAACATATGATTGTACTGCCCTAGGAGAGGCCAGGGCAGACCGGGGAGGAGGGCAAATGGGGCAATTTTCCCCAGGCCCCATTCCCCACAGGGGGCCCCAGGAGAGTTTTTCGGGGCCCCTGGAGCGGGGTCCTTCACTCGCTCTGGGAACCCCGGAAAACTCTCGTGGGAACCGGGCCCCCGGAGCTTCCTCTGCTCCCGGTCTTCGCCGGCGGGGGGGTCCTTCCACTTCAGGGCGAAAGGACCCCCCGCCGCCGAATTACAGCCGAAGCAGGACCCGAAGCCAAAGTACAGCTGGGTCTTTGGCAATACTTTGGCGGCGAGGGGACCTTCCGTTCCGGGACTCACCGCCAAAGTGCCCCGAAGACCCGCAGCGGGGGCCCTTCGCAACTGAATTACCACTGAAGACCCGGCTGCACTACTGAGGCGGGTCCCACATCAGCGATAATTCAGAGGTGGAGGGGCCAACACCGCAGGTCTTCGGGGCACTTCGGAGGGGGTTCCAGAGCGGAAGGATCCTCCTCCTCTGAATCACCGCCGAAGCGGGGGTCCCCCACCGTTGAATACCCCAGGCCCCCAGAAGCCTCTGGGCAGCCCTGGTAGAGGCCTAGCAGGTGCTTTCATGCCCTTTGGTACTTGAAATGCATCTGTTCAGACCAAGGAGAGAAGGGGTACAGCATGGTAACAAAAAACAAGGTATAACTCTGATTAGTTTCGAATGATGTGGTACAGCATCTGTTACTTGTAAACAGGACAGGTATACAAAGATGGTCATAGCAGTATAAATTTGAGAGCTCACCTTCTGCATCAGGTGAATGTAACATGACAACATGAGATGTCTAGCTTGGAGATTGGTATCATACAGAACCTTTTTCCTGCACTATATTATTACTGGTTTGTAGCAATAAACTTGACTGACATTGATTACTTGGTCTATTTAAAGTAATTTTAACGAATCAAAGTGGGTGAAACAATTTATTTTATGATAAATAAACACTAAGTAACATTGTATTGGTTGCAATATAATAAAAGAGCAAATGGTATCGGCTGGACTGGTTTGTGCATGTCATCAGATCAATATCTCCCCACGAGTCAACTTCCCATCACGAACCAGCCCCCTGCTGTATAAATTGTCATCCTGTTAGTAGATACAAAATAGAAGCCAAACCATTGTTTGTCTCACCATGGCTCATATGGCTCATATGCACCAACATCTTGCATTTTATAATAAAGAGCTAGGTCCAGAGCCATTTCTAGCTCAGGGAAAGACTCTCAGGGCACGTCTTCACTAGCAACATTAAAGCGCTGCCATGTCAGCGCTATCATGACAGTGCTTTAACATGACTATGTAGTCGTGGCACCAAAGCTAGGAGAGAGCTTTCCCAGCAGTATAAAAAACCACTCCCACAAGGGGAGTTGCTACCAGCACTGGTGCATTGTTGTGACGGGATCCCCCTGGGGTACAGCCTGGGACTGTGGAACCACTGTGTCCCCTGAATTCTCTCTAGCCTGGTCTGTCTCTCACAGTACCATGCTAGTGATCAGTAGCAAGGCCCTCCAGGCACTGTGATCACTCAGCACAACAGCATGTGGAGCCCCTCACCCAGATAGATTACACAAGTGCTCCCAGAGCCACTTATGCATCTCATAGAGAAAGGCACCAGAGCCAAATTCCCCCAGCTCCCAGCACCATACCCCAGGAATATACTATATTGCACTGGTTAAGGCCAACTGAAATGATTAGGGGTTTGGAACGGGTCCCATATGAGGAGAGGTTAAAGAGGATAGGGCTTTTCAGCTTGGAAAAGAGGAGACTAAGGGGGGATATGATAGAGGTATATAAAATCATCAGTGGTGTGAAGAAAGTGAATGAGGAAAAGTTATTTATTTGCTCCCATAATACAAGAACTAGAAGCCATCAAAGGAAATTAATGGGCCGAAGGTTTAAAACAAATAAAAGGAAGTTCTTCTTCACACAGCACACATTCAACCTGTGGAACTCCTTGCCTGAGAAGGTTTTGAAGGCTAGGACTATCACAGCGTTTAAAAGAGAACTGCATAAATTCATGAAGGTTAAGTCCATTAATGGCTATTAACCAGGATGGGTAAGGAATGGTGTCCCTATCCTCTGTTTGTCAAAGAGTGGAAATGGATGGTAGGAGAGAGATCACTTGAGCATTGCCTGTTAGGTTCACTCCCTCTGGGGCCCCTGCCATTGGCCACTGTTGGTAGATAGGATACTGGGCTAGATGGACCTTTGGTCTGACCCAATATGGCCATTCTTATGTTCCTATGTTCTTGTGTCTTCTTCTCAGTGTCTTGGCTGCTTGCAGCATAGCTGGGGCCAGGAGAAAGGCCCAGTATGTGTCCACTCCACCTGCTTTATAACCCCACTCCATGTGCTTGGGCAGCACAAGCCCAGGCATGTCTGGGGGCATTGCTGAGCCATCCAGCAAAGTTGAGCAATTCTCCTAGTGTGGCCTCATTCAGGTGAGTCATTGCATTATAGCTCCCTTGATGGACAGTGGCTGTTGATGGGTTGTTTGACACCCCACCAGGTACAAGACATGCTTTATAAGTAAGATTATGATTATATGAAATTGAGGAATAATGGGGTTACAGTATGCTCCTCCAAGGTAGAGAATGTCACAATTATTGACACTGTTTTTTCACACCCCTGAGTGAGAAAGTTGCAGTGCTGTGAAGTGGCAGTGTAGCCAAAGCCTCAGTCATTTATTACAAGGGGTTTTGTGTCAGGCCCCATGCGGGCAAAGGCAACAGTTATTTTTCCGTGTCTGATATGGGCTACCTTCACGTTTTACAGAACAGTAATCCACCTCCACCTTTCCCATCCCACATCCACAATATAGTCCCTTGCACTTTGGGAGAAGCAGCCCCCTCCTCTTTCAGCAAAGACCAGAAGGATGGGTGTAAGTTAGGCCATTTGGCATCAAAGTGGGGATTGCCAAAAGAGCATAGAAAAGTTAGGTGCCCAATTCCCTTTGACATTCAAAGGCAGTTGGGTGCCTAAGTCCCTTAGGGTCCTGCAAAAACCACAGCCAATGTCAACAAGGAATTAAAACTTTGTTCAGGGGGCAGCTTAGGGTTTTTCTTGGCCTGCTATTTGGAGTTCCAGCTCCAGAGATCAGACTGACCTGGGAGCTTTATCTAAGATTTTTTTTCACTTGGGAGCATTTAGTTTTCTTCTTCCTATAAAAAATGAATTTATATCGGTTCCTTTTTCCCTATTATTCTAACAAATCTACTCATCCAATATATGGTATGAACACAGATTTCCATTGAGATCAGAAGTTCTGTCTGCATTAATTTCCTTTGAAATGAGACATTCCTTTTTCTTTTTCCTTTGTCTTTGGGTCAACGGTTCTCCTGTCTCCATTATTTTCCCTTTGGAATCAGTTGTTTTCCATGACTTCCCCTGAGGTTAGTTATTGGACTGTTCTTGTACCATTGTTTTTCCTTTCCAAAAACAAAGATTAACTTTCCTCTATGCAATATTTTCAAATTCCCACCAGCAGAAATATCAGGGGAGATTACATCATCTCATCTGAAGGAGAATTGCTAACCAGGAGAGACATTAATTTCTGTGAAAGGGAATAATAACAAAAGACACCAAGAAGCACTGTAGGATCCAGGCATCTAGATAGGAACCCAAAGATCAGTTTTCTGAGATAATTGAAGAGCGTCAATAGTAGAAGACAATGGAAAAGGTAGTGCAAAGACTATAATCTTATCTCAGAAAATCTGAAGGAAGGGTTAAGGCAAGGGTGCAGCTGATACTAAATCATCAGTGTGAAAGTTAAAGCAGCGCAGTAAAAAATGAAATAATCTGATTTAGAAAAGAAAAATACCTGCTCAGGCACCCCCCATATAAAACAGAACAGGATTGCTTGTTTAATCCAGGGGGATAGTAAATGAAGGTAGATGTTGCGACACTGCCCACCACGTTCTTCCAAGTGATATTGTTATGATATGATTATAGCATAACTATTATGGCTTTTGTGCAAAACAGGTCATTTAAACTGTCATTGGAAAAGTTATGATTTCCTGAATATGATTTTCCTGTTTGTATGCAGGTGTCATTTTTGTATTTGAAGTTATGAATATTGACTATGTATCTATTTCAAATGAAAAGATGCTAATAGTCTAGATAGTTGGTTGGGAAGGGTCTATTCAGGCTAATGTCCCATGAGGGAAAACAATAAGCCTTAAGAGAAGCTTATCTCCTACCCGGTGAGTCTTTCTAAGAACACTCCAGAGAGCCTGTAATTAATGGTTGCCATGACTCTACAAAGGCAGGTGACCAGGCCACATGACCCTGGACACCATCTTGGGATCTCTGTATTTTTCCACAAACTGTTCTGGGAACCAAGTTCTGAAACAAAGGCTCCCCACCCCATGCTAAAGCTATATAACACAGGGAGTAATATCCTTGGTTCTTCTTCACTGCCGACACAAGAGGACAGCTGGAAAGAACTGAGGAACAAAGACTGAATAGTATGAAGTGCTGGACTCAGGCTAAAGCACTTTCTAACCTGTGAATGGGAACCTGAGAAACCCAAGCAGCAAAGCAAATGCAGCTTGTGCCAAGAGAATTTGTCAGACTGCTGGTATTATCATCAGGGTGAGAAACTGGTCATTCATAGTCACTCTAACCAGTGTTTTATGCTTAGTTTGAGTTTTTATTTATTTGCTGGTAATCTGCTTTAGTCTGTCTGCTGTCCCTTATAATCACTTACAGTCTATCTTTTATAGTTTATAAACGTGTCTGTAGTTTCACCTAAAGCAGTGTGCCTTTAAGTGAAGTGTCTGGGGAAAAATCTCAGCTGGGTTAGGATAAGTGTCCATATTTCTCTTCACAATGAGAAGTGAACTGGATAACAAATTTGTATTGGTCAGTTTTTTGACCAGGGCAAGGCAGTATAGCTCTGAGGTCTTTGGCTGGGGAACTGCTGGTTATCTTGACTGTAGCTTCACTATTGTTGGTTCATGCAGTGGCTGGTCAGAGAGCTGCATGAAACTGCAGCTGGGTGTGTCCCTACCTGTGTGAATGCTGGAGGAAATGTAGGACCAAGAGTGAGCCTGAAGCTTGCCACAACAGCACAGTGTGAGAGGGAGCCCAGACTGGTAGGTCACAGTGCTCCAGGAACTCCAGTTCCAAGTAGTGCTCTCAGGGTAAACCCATCACAGATGGGTTATAACAAAACATGCCTAAGAAAAAGCAATGAATGACTCTCAGATTTTAAATATAAGTATGGCCATACTGGATCAGACTAACGGTTCATCTAGCCCAATATTCTGTCTTCTCATCGTGGCCAATGCCAAGTGCTTCAGAGGGAATGAATGGAACAGGTAATCATCAAGTGATCCATTCCCTGTCACCAATTCTCTTTTTCCTGTATCATATTATTACTGGTTTATAGCAATAAACTTGACCGCTATTGATTATTTGGTCTCTTGAATATTTTTTATAATGAACCAAAGTGAGTGAAGCAATTTACTATGCAATTCATCAACACTAAGTAACATTGGTTGTAATATAACTAGAGAGAGAATGGTATCTGTTGGACTCGTTTGTGCACATCATCAGATCAATTCTCACCCAAGAGTCAACTCCCCATCACCACCCAGCCCCCTACTGTGTAAGTTGTCATCCTGTTACTAGATTCAAAAGAGAGGGCAAACCATTCTTTATCTCACTATAGCTCCAATGCTCCAACATCTTGTATCTTACAGTCATGAGCCAGATTCAAAGTCCTTTGTACTTAAGGGAAAGACTCTCAGTCATTGACTACAAAGGGTTTTGTTTCAGTCTCCAAACATAGGGTCTCCTTGGGGCTACGGTTACGGGCAAAGGGAACAGTTATTTTCTCCTCATCTGATATGGGCTTTGATCCATGTCTCCACTGTCCACTGTCAAAATAAACAATCACAAATGACATTCTTGTTTATAACACAGCAATCAGCCTCTACCTTTCCCATCCACCATATACAGCATATTCTCTCATGACAATATTCCCTTTAATTTCTTCCATCTATGTACGGAATGATTTTTGTAATGTGCACCAATATCGAGTTCATGTGAGGATGTGTGCTACCAGTAGAAACAAAAAACCTAGATACCTAGATATAATATATATTTTTTTTAAAAATTGCCATATAGATAATTACTCCATTCAGAACAGGTTAGGCATTTTAGAACTCACTGCTCAAATAATTCAATTTAAGAATAATAGTGAAGTAAAATTATGAAATGCATAGACCATTCAAAAAGTACAACAACTGCACTTTGAAAGGATAAAATTAAAAGAATATACATGCATTGCAGGAACTAAGAACAACAACACATGTTGGGAGGTGAGTCTGAAAGAGACACAGTGTGTGTGTGTGTGTGTGTGTGTGCTTCACTGGGAATGAACAGAACAGCTGATCACCAAGTGGCCCAATCCCTCTCACCTATTTCCAGCTTTGGCAAACAAAGACTAGGACACCATCCCTGTCCAATCTGTCTAACAGCCATTGGTGAACCTATCTTTCAGGATTTTTTCTAATTTATTGACTCCTTTTGTGTGTATTTTATTTTTCACCACTTGAGTTTATTCATAGATACATAGACTCTAGGACTGGAAGGAACCTCGAAATCGTTGAGTCCAGTCCCCTGCCCTCATGGCAAGACCAAATACTGTCTAGACCATCCCTGATAGACATTTATCTAACCTACTCTTAAATATCTCCAGAGATGGAGATTCCACAACCTCCTTAGGCAATTTATTCCAGTGTTTAACTACCCTGACAGTTAGGAACTCTTTCCTAATGTCCAACCTAAATCTCCCTTGCTGCAATTTAAGCCCATTGCTTCTTGTTCTATCATTAGAGGCTAAGGTGAACAAGTTTTCTCCCTCCTCCTGATGACACCCTTTTAAAAACCTGAAAACTGCTATCACGTCCCCTCTCAGTCTTCTCTTTTCCAAACTAAACAAACCCAATTCTTTCAGCCTTCCTTCATAGGTCGTGTTCTCAAGACATTAATCATTCTTTGTTGCTAATCTCCAATTTCTCCACATGTTTCTTGAAATGTGCTGCCCAGAGCTGGACACAATACTCCTATTGAGGCCTAATCAGCGCAAAGTAGAGCGGAAGAGTGACTTTTCATGTCTTGCTCACAACACACCTGTTAATGCATCCCAGTATCACATCTGCTTTTTTTGCAAGAGCATCACACTGTTGACTCATATTTAGCTTGTGGTCCTCTATAATCCCTAGATCCCTTTTTGCTGTACTCCTTCCTAGACAGTCTCTTCTCATTCTGTATGTGTGAAACTGATTGTTCCTTCCTAAGTGGAGCACTATGCATTTGTCTTTTTTTAATGTCATCCGGTTTACCTCGGACCATTTCTCCAATTTGTCCAGATCATTTTGAATTATGACCCTGTCCTCCAAAGCAGTTGCAATTCCTCCCAGTTTGGTATCATCTGCAAACTTAAGCATACTTTCTATGCCAATTTCTAAGTCGTTGATGAAGATATTGAACAGAGCCGGTCCCAAAACAGACCCCTGCTGAACCCCACTTGTTATACCTTTCCAGCAGCATTGGGAACCATTAACAACTACTCTCTGAGTACGGTTATCCAGCCAGTTATGCACCCACCTTATAGCAGTCCCATCTAAATTGTATTTGCCTAGTTTATTGATAAGAATATCATGCGAGACCGTATCAAATGCCTTACTAAAGTCTAGGTATTCCACATCCACCACTTCTCCCTTATCCACAAGTCTCGTTATCCTGTCAGAGAAAGCTATCAGATTGGTTTGACATGATTTGTTCTTTAAAAATCCATGCTGGCTATTCACGATCACCTTACCACCTTCCAAGTGTTTACAAATGATTTCCTTAATTACTTGCTCCATTATCTTCCCTGGGACAGAAGTTAAACTAACTGGTCTGTAGTTTCCTGGGTTGTTTTTATTTCCCTTTTTATAGATGGGCACTATATTTGCCCTTTTCGAGTCTTCTGATATCCCTCCTGTCTCTCATGATTTTCCAAAGATAATAGCTAGAGGCTCAGATGCCTCCTCTATTAGCTCCTTGAGTATTCTAGGATGCATTTCATCAGGCCCTGGTGACTTGCAGGCATCTAACTTTTCTAAGTGATTTTTAACTTGTTCTTTTTCTATTTTATCCTCTAAACCTACCCCCTTCCCATTAGCATTCACTACACTAGACATTCCTTCAGAGTTCTCAGTGAAGACCGAAACAAAGAAGTCATTAAGAATCTCTGCCATTTCCAAGTTTCCTGTTACTGTTTCTCCCTCCTCACTGAGCAGTGGACATACCCTGTCCTTGGTCTTCCTCTTGCTTCTAATGTATTGATAAAAAGTCTTCTTGTTTCCCTTTATCCCCATAGCTAGTTTGAGCTCATTTTGTGCCTTTGCCTTTCTAATCTTGCCCCAGCATTCCTGTGTTGTTTGCCTATATTCATCCTTTGTAATCTGACCTAGTTTCCATTTTTTATAGGACTCCTTTTTATTTTTTAGGTCATGAAAGATCTCGTGGTTAAGCCAAGGTGGTCTTTTGCCACATTTTCTATCTTTCCTATCCAGCGGAATAGCTTGCTTTTGGGCCCTTAATAGCGTTCCTTTGAAAAACTGCCAACTCTCAATTATTTTTCCCCTCAGTCTTGATTCCCATGGGACCTTATCTATCAGCTCTCTGAGCTTACCAAAATCTGCCTTCCTGAAATTCATCGTCTCTATTTTGATGTACTCCCTTCTACCCTTCCTCAGAATTTCAAATTCTATGATTTCATGAGCACTTTCACCCAAGATGCCTTCTACTTTCAAATTCTCAACAAGTTCCTCTCTATTTGTTAAAATCAAGTCTAGAACAGCTTCCCTCAAGTAGCTTTTTCAATCTTCTGAAATAAAAAGTTGTCTGCAATGCAGTCCAAGAACTTATTGGATAGTCTGTTCCCTGTGATGTTATTTTCCCAACAAATATCTGGATAGTTGAAATCCCCCATCACCACCAAATCTTGGGCTTTGGATGATTTTGTTAGTTGTTTAAAAAAAGCCTCATCCACCTCTTCCACCAGGTTGGGTGGCCTGTAGTAGATTTCTAGTACCACATCACCTTTATTTTTTACCCCTTTTAGCCTAACCCAGAGACTCTCAACACTTCCGTCTCCTATGTCCATCTCCACCTCAGTCCAAATGTGTACATTTTTAATATATAAGGCAACATCTCCTCTCTTTTTCCCCTGTCTATCCTTCCTGAGCAAGCTGTACCCATCCACACCAACATTCCAATCATGTGTATTATCCCACCAAGTTTCAGTGATGCCAACAATGTCATACTTGTATTTCTTTATTAGCACTTCCAGTTCTTCCTGCTTATTACTCATACTTCTTGCATTTGTATATAGGCATCTAAGACACTGGTTTGATCTTGCCTCCCAGTTTTGCTCTGACCCTCCTTTCTCTCTGCCATTACAGTCCACGCTCCCTCTTCTTTCCTACACATCTCCAAGGTCTCCATGTTCCCCACTTACCTGTGGGCCTTGTTCACTTATCCCCGTTGAACCTAGTTTAAAGTCCTCCTCACTAGGTTAGCCAGTTTTATTGCTTGTTAACATTTTGAAACAAAAATATAATCTCACTTCTCTGTGCATATGTGTCTTTCTCCAATTCCATTTTTGTGTCACATACATTCCTGTTGCACCAGTGTTAATGTACCGTTGCCACTCCTGGTATAGAAATAGTTTATATGGGTGCATCATAAATCAGTGGACGAAGAGCTCAGAAACTAGGACATATTAAGAATTGATATATAAAGATATACCAAGAAGGCCACATCTGGAGTAGTGCATCCAGTTTTGAGTCCCCCACTGCAGAAAGGGTGTGGACAAATTGGAGAGAGTCCAGCGGAGGGCAACAAAAATGATCAGGGGGCTGAGGCACATGACTTACGAGAAGAGGCTGAGGGAACTGGGCATGTTTAGTCTGCAGAAGAGAAGAGTGAGGGGGGATTTGACAGCAGCCTTCAACTACTTGAAGGAGGGTTACAAAGAGGATGAAGCTCAGCTCCTTCTCCGTGATGGCAGATGACAGAACAAGAAGCAATGGTCTCAAGTTGCACTGGGGGAGGTCTAGGTTGGATATTAGGAAACACTATTTCACTAGGAGGGTGGTGAAGCACTGGAATGGGTTACCTAAGGAGGTGGTGGAATCTCCATCTTAGAGGTTTCTAAGGCCCGGATTGAGAGCGCCCTGGCTGGGATGATTTAGTTAGGGTAAGTTCGGCTTTCAGCATGGGGTTGGACTAGATGACCTCCTAAGGTCTCTTCCAACCCTAATCTTCTACTATTCTATGAGTCTAAGTGTGTAGGATAAAAAACAGGAAGAGATTTCAGAGTTATTGAGTCTGATACCTTTGGTTTAATAGCAAGGATCTGCTAATTCTCTTTAAACTTATCTGTATTTTATTGCTCATAAAATTTTGAGAAATAAACTCTCTCTCTCCATATATTCACCTCATTCTGTCTATATATCTCTGTGATTCTCCAGTTTTTCAGTTTTCTACAAGCACATCATTCTCCCTTCTGGATAAATATGAATCTCTGCTTTCTTTCCTGATGCATTTTCATTTTTATTTCCTTTACATTTCTTTATTTGGGTTTGGATTCTGATCTCAGTTGCACTTGTGTAAATCCATATGATGCTGATGTAATATACCCTGATGTAAATGAGATAAGGAAACAGCCCTTGATGTGTGTTTAGGTTTTTTGTTTGTTTGTTAGTTTTGATGAGGGGGGGATGTACCCTGGGTTGAACTCTGAACATCTTTCATTTCCAATCTATTAATTTTTTTATTATGTCTTGTAGATTTGTTGATGTGACACTATGTGATAAAGATACTTCAAAATTGGAGCTTAAAAGTCTTTATTTAGAGTTCAAGAGAGCTTACGGGACTTAGACAGGACATTTCTGTAGTTCAATACAGTTCCATGCTCTTGGTTCACCTATATTGGAAGCTCAACCTCTTAATGATACGAGTCTTCCTCTGTTTATTGACAACTTTATTTGTCCAGTGGAGAGATGCAGTGGCACGAGGTTATCTACTCCAGCTTTCTGCCAGTTTAAGTGATAGAACAACCTGACTGCGTGTACTCCATCATCATATATTGGAAACTCAATGTCTTAACTTCATTTTTCCAATGGAGAGATGCAGTGCTATGAGGTTACCTACTCCAGTTTCGCAGCAGTGTAACCAACAGTAGAACCTGACTGTGTGTACTCCTCCATTAATATTTACTGGTTTTGTGTTTCTAGATACATATTATGGAGAAAGCAGAAGGAAGAAATGAAACCCTGGTCGTGGAATTCATCCTCTTAGGATTTGGGAATGCCCCTGAACTTCAGCCCCTTCTCTTCCTGCTGTTTCTACTGATCTACATTGTGACCATGGCCGGGAACATCCTCATCATTATGCTCGTTGTGGTTGATCAGCACCTTCACACTCCCATGTACTTCTTCCTGGGGAACTTGGCCTGCTTGGAGATCTCCTACACATCCACCATCCTGCCCAGGATGCTGGCCAGTCTCCTGACTAGGAATGGAAGCATTTCTGTTAAGTGCTGCCTAGTGCAAACATATTTTTTTGCCATCATAGCAACAACAGAAAATCTGTTGCTTGCGGCAATGTCTTATGATCGATATTTAGCAATATGCAATCCACTCCGTTATGCTGCTCTGATGAATGGCAGAGTTTGTTTCCAGCTAGTGGCGGGATCCTGGGTATATAGTTTTCTGGTCAATGGCACATTGAATTATTTCCTGTTTCCATTAACATTCTGTGGTTCCAAATACATTGACCATTTCTTTTGTGATTTTTCACCCATGATAAAACTGTCTTGTGGTGACACCCAGACTCTGCAACTGGCCACATTTACTGTGTCTACCATAGGGACACTTGTGCCTTTGCTACTGACACTGACATCCTACATTTATATCATCACTGCCATTCTGAGAATCCATTCCACCAGAGGGAGGCAAAAGGCCTTTTCCACCTGCTCCTCTCACCTCATTGTGGTGACAATTTTATACATGAGCGTGATTACTGTCTATGTGTTTCCAACAAGCAACACTCCCAAGGTTCTGAACAAAATATTCTCTCTTTTCTACACAGTTCTGACTCCCATGATCAACCCTATTATCTACAGCCTGAGAAACAAAGAGGTCAAACAGTCCCTGAGAAAAACTATTCTGAATCGAGTTGCTTTCAGAAACAGGCATAGAAGCTTAAAGGAAAATTTTTAACCTATAGTAAAATAGAGATGAACTGATATAGTTTCTTAGACATGGCCATTTCATTCCTTCAGAAAAGGGTTACCCATTATTGACCATACTCTTTCTTTCTTTTTTTCTTTCTTTCTTTCTGTTACTCTGCTACTTTTTGAGCATTCATCTTTCATCATACTGGTCAGGCATGACTTGCCCTTGGTGAATCCTTGTTTACTGTTCCTGATCACCTTCCTCTCTTCCAAGTGCTTCAAACTGCATTTCTTTAGGACCTGCTTCACAATTTTTCCAGGGACTGAGGTGAGGCTGACTGGTCTGTAGTTCCCCGGATTCTACTTCTTCTCTTTTTTAAAGATGTGAACTATATTTGCCTTTTTCCAGTCATCACTGTGAGTTTTCAAAGATAATGGTTAATGGATCTGCCATCACATCAGCCAATTTCTTCAGCTCCCTTGGATGCATTAGATCCGCTCCCATGGACTTGCGCATGTCCAGCTGTTCTCAATAATCCTTAACCTGTTCTTTCACCATTTAGGGCTGCTCACCTCATCCTCATACTGTGCCACCCAGTGCAGCAGTCTGGGAGCTGACCTTGTCTAGCTCTTTAGAGTCATTCTGCAGCCAGCCAGCCTAGACTTGTGCCTCTCTGTTTTAGGGAGCAGCCTGCTTTGTCTCTCAGTTTTTGTGTTCTTGCATCTTATGGGTCTGAATTCAGAGAAATAAAGTAATGGTACATTGCAACATTTGCCTGTGTTTTCACTCTGCCTCCTTTCCTCTTAATTTTAATATCCTATATCTGCATCATCTCCCCCCATCCTATGAATACCTTCCACCACTGGCAAGAAAAAGGCCTTTCCCCCCTACTTCTCTCACCTCATCTTTGTTACACTATTCTATGAGACTTTGATTATCCAAAACACTGAGAGACCTGAACAAAGGGCTCTGTCCCTTCTACACAGTCCTGACTCCCCTAGTCAATCCCATCATTTATAGACTGTGAAATACCAGTGTTAAGGAGGTTCTGAGAAATTCTGTGGCTAAACTGCACATGAATTCAGAGAATCCAAGTAATGTTTTTTTTTTTCAATTTATAGGAATGTAGGATAAATTCTGCTGGTTTAATGAATCAGAGGGGTATAGATTAGTAGCTTCTGACTTCTTTGTTTTCCTCTTTTTTAATCAGGCTGTGGTGATAGAAAATGAGGATGATAGGAGTGGTTTGCTTCATGAAGATCTCTCAATACATAATAAACTACAGCATGCATATCTCCACATCTGGAACTGTCTGAGTTAGCTGAGAAAATCAGTGTGTAGCAATGAAAAACAGCCTCATTATTTCGGGTAGATTGTTTTTAAATATGGGTTTCTAAGCTAATTTCCACAGCCAAATAAAAATATAGGAATCTAAATATCATGAATCAAGGATTGAAAATTTTGGCCCAAGTTATTCTCTTTCATTCTTTCTTTCTTCTAGAAACACTTGTATCTATCACTTCAGCAGAGATTCAGTATACTCATATTTTCAATTAAGGATAGGCAAAAATTCCCCCTTTCCCTCCACCAACAGAGGGGCAACTTAAACCAGGGATCTCTGACATCCCAGCTGTGTACCCTAAGCATTGGGCTAAAAGTGACAAGGGAGTCCTTACTTCCACATCAGCCTTTTTCTGTGAGCTCACCTACCAGATTGGACCCCTCAGGTGAGTTAGGTGGAGAGACTCTGGGATATATGTGTCCAGACACCTGGTCTCAGGCTGCAGTGCACCTGCCCAGAGACAGAACTCTAAGCCCACTAAGGAATTTGACTGCAAAAAGTAGGCTACAAGTTGAGTTTAGATGCCTATAGACTTCAGAAGCAGCTGTGTGGATGTTTAGGGAATCCCACTGAGGCAGGATTCTGGGATTTAGGCACCTATAATGATTAGTCTATTTTTTGTATCTCGCCCCCCGCTGCTTTTGAATATCTCACTAGGTTCCAATCTGCATTTTTAGGAAAATAAATATTAAAACTCTGGCTCGGAGTGTTTGGAAATAAAGGATATGGGCTCTCCAGCTATGTTTGAGTCTTTTTACAGTCTCCACTGTATCTGTTATCAGAACCAAGCTCAGTATTTCAGTGATAAAAACTCACTGTTTCAGATGAACCCCTGGTGTAACCAGTGAAAACAGAGGAGTTACACCAGGGAACAATTTGGACTTTGCTGTTGAAAACCCATTGCAACTTACCGGCAATATTTCAGAGGACATGACACAATCAATGCTGCTGTTAATTAATATCTTAATGTCCTAACTGCAAACCCTCCATTACCAATGGGATATATTAGTGAAGATACAGTTTAAAGTCCATCAAGGTGTGTTGTGTTTATATGTCAGTTATTTAAATCCCCAATTCCCCAGTTGTTGCAAATAGGCTAGCTCATCTGGAGCAGTAAGCTGGGCTTTCCACTGATATGAATCCAGGTGCTTCTGCTACTGTCTAAATGCTGGTAAAACATGATGACAGTCTGATATCTTTGGCCCATTTCCTGGTGAACACACGTCAAAACCATGTCTCAGTTGATCAATTCCCTGCAATTGGGCCACCTTGGTCTGTCCTGTTCTCTGCCTTTGGCTCACCACAGTGCAGTCTCCTGAGGACTTAAATTCTTAGTTTAGCTAAAGTCGTTGGGCTCAGCATAGGGGTATCTGGGTGAACTTTCATTGCCTGAGAGATATAGGAGGTCAGATGGTTGAGCTTATGTCTCTTCTGGCCTTAAACGTGATGAAACTGTGGAAACCATGAAGCTTTTCAGTTGTCAGATGTTGACTGCATGTGTGTTCTCTCTGCATGCTTCACTGACTCACTGACTGTACAGCAGGATCCAGTAGAACTGCCCAGTGACCAGAGACCTGTTAGTAGTGAAGGCACCTGGTCAGGTTTATTACTGACAAACAAAGTCCTAAAGTTAGGCCAGCTGAAGGCTTAAAGCGATGTATCCCGACATTTATAGACTGAGACAAACAATCGGGAGTAACCAACTTATATATAACCTTATATATTTCATGACGTGTTTGTTACCGCCCCCTTTTTCCTCCATTCACCACCTATCTTTGTACATTTCTTCTGATGTTTCACAAAAAAAAATGGCACTCTTCATTGCTGTTGTCAAACTATGCTATTATGTGTTAGATTGGGGTGTTGCTGTGTTGGACTGTTGGAATGTGTTTATGCATTAAGTGTGTTTTAGGAATGCTATCAATACTGGTGCCGCATTTCAGGCAAGCATCTGTTCTTGACAGGGCTTGACTGTTGCTCATATTATAAATTTTTCTGCCTTTGGTTCAGGCCTCAGGCTTTATACCAGACCCATTCTTCAGGCTATCTTTCTACTACAATCATGTAATTAAATTGTATTAAAAAACCTGTCTTAAACAAACAGACAAATGCAATATTTGACTTGCAAAGACAAGGACTTGAATGTTGGAAAATGCCTGATGTGTGGTTGCCTATACCTCCTTAATTTCACCCTCTGTTCACCCATACTGTGCCCCGAGTAAGGCAGGGGTCCCAGTGAATCATCTTGCCAGGGAATCAGCACATTATGAACTACCTTCATTGCTCAAATGCAATTGAACTTGAAATTCGAAACTGGCTTTAGATTGTGGTTGGCACAGCTGTAGTTGACTCTTTACGGCTGTGCTGTTTCTGCAGAAGTAAGGGAAGAAAAGTTCAATAGATCTGAATGACACTGAGTGTATATTTGCGGCCAGATTTTACCACCTTTACTCATGTTTTTTTAGAGCCTTACGTTAAGGAGTTCCATGGGTTTCAATGGGACTGCTCACAAGAGAAAGAAATACTCAACATGAATAAGGAATTTGAACTCTGTTGCTGAGTATATCAGCCGAAGGGGAAATGGAAAGTCCAGACATTCACTGAGCTGATTCTATTGTCATAGGCATATGTGTGCTATCGTAAATACAGACATTGATCCAGGGAGCTAGAACCATGCCTCATCTGCAATAAACCTAGCCAACGTTTATATAAGATCAGAAGGGACCATGATGATCATCTAGTCTGACATCCTGCACAACGCAGGCCATAGAATCTCACCCTGCTAGGTAGGATACTGAGCTGGATGGACCTTTGGTCTGACCCAGTACAGCAGGGTTTCTCAAACAGGGGTCGCCGCTTGTGTAGGGAAAGCCCCTGGTGGGCTGGGTTGGTGTGTTTACCTGCCTCGTCCGCAGGTCCGGCCGATCATGGCTCCCACTGGCCACTGATTGCTGCTCCGGGCCAATGGGGGCTATGGGAAGTGGTGCGGGCCAAGAGATTTACTGGCTGCCACTTCCAGCAGCCCCCATTGGCCTGGAGGAGCGATTCACAGCCAGTAGGAGCCGCAATCGGCCGGACTTGCAGATGGGGCAGGTAAACACACCAGCCTGGTCTGCCAGGGGCTTCTCCTACACAGGTGGCAACCCCTGTTTGAGAAACCCTGCAGTACAGCCATTCTTATGTTCTTATGTTCTAAGCAACATTTTTCATACTTTGCTTATCTATACATATGAGTTATTATGGAAATAATATTTTGGTCGCTTTGTGCATGTGCGGTGAAATCAGCATTTACCAACACAAATCTAACCCTTCCCAACACAGTAGCTGAGTGTGAGACCCAATAAACTTATCCCCATGTCATTTGAACCTAAAAGTTAACCTAGTAATTTTTTTGCCTCCTCATAAAGGTAAAAAATTTCCTGACAGATTTCCTCAGAGAAATGTTTGCTTCTTTGTTTCTGAAACTATATATGAGGGGATTGATCAATGGGATTAGAACGGTGCAGAAGACAGAGAAAATTTTCTTTAAATCTGTTAGAGTGTTGATGGGTGGCACCATGTAGACAATTATCAGGGTGCCAAAGAAAGTGGTAACCACAATGAGGTGGGAGGAGCAGGTGGAAAATGCCTTTTGCTGCCCGGTGGTGGAAGGAATTCTCAGGATGGTGGTGATGATACAAACATAGGATGCCAGCGTTAATAGAAATGGGGGTAGGGCACATATGGTAGAGAATGAGAAATCAGCTAGGGTGAGTAAGTTGGTATCACTGCAGGAGAGTTTGATCAGTGGGGTGAAATCACAAAAGAAATGGTCAATTTCCTTAGGACCACAGAACACTAACTGGAAAATGAAATAGACAATGACGCTGTTGAAGGCAAAGCTGCTTATCTAGCACCCTGCAGTCATCTGGATACAAAGCCTTGGTGTTCATTATAGCTGCATAGCGCAGTGGATTACATATGGCTAAATACTGATCATAAGACATTATGGATAAGAGGAAACACTCGGTACCAGCCAGGCAACCAAAGAAGTAAAACTGCATGATGCAGCTGCTAACAGAAATGGTTCTGTCCTCAGCCCAGAGACTGGCCAGCAGCCTGCGCAGGATGGTGGAGCTGTAGCAGGTCTCCAAGCAGGACAAGTTCCCCAGGAAGAAGTACATGGGGGTGTGAAGGTGCTGATCAGTCACAACTAGCACAACAATGGTGAGGGTCCCAGCCATGGTCCCAATGTAGATCACTAGAAACAGCAGGAAGGGAGGAAACTGCAGTTTCTGGAGATCCCCAAATTCCCGAAAGATGAATTCTGTGATGAGTGTTTGATTTCACCATTCTGTATTTATCATGAGATGTGTCTAATCAGAAATTTAAACAAAGAAACAACAAGAAATCTAAGCATGTAATCATATATATATACACACAGGCACAAAACACCATTATTACAAGAATGTAACTGAGTTTGCCAAGTCAAGGTAGGAAATGTTCAAGGTCCAACTAAGGTTCAGCCCTCTGTTTGCATGCATCATGATACGGAGACTTTAATTCCTGCTCACTCACCATTTTTCCAAGGGACTCTTTGTGAAATGTAGTTGTGGAGCTCTAGCAGGTTTCTAATAAGCATGTGTGAACTGCAATTTGTCAAAGGCTTATAGCTTTGCCAAATTTGGGCAGATTTTCAGAAGGAAGACAAAAGTCACATTCCTGAATCAAAGCTACACCTTGCCAAATTTCAAATCCTTGAGCCACAGCCTGTGGGCACCAGAGCATCTCAACAAAAAGGTCATCAGAATATTTTAACATGGGCAAAGCAATGTGCCTTTCTCTACCCTCGTTACTGAAAATGCATAAATCATTTTGGCTGAAAATTAAAAAACAAAAATTAAATACAGCTTGAGGTTAGACACTTGGCATTTAAAGTTTTACAAAGTTATAAGCAAATGAAAACATGGTCTTAATAATGGGAAGTGTTAAGTCAGAGGTAGTGCTAGCGTCCTCACCTATAGGGTCACGTACATTGATGTACATTAGAGGTAACTCAGCAATAGATAGCTCTGGATTCAGACTGGTTTTAAAAAGCTCACAACATAAAATAGTTTAATAATTATGAATATGCCCCTACATGAGATGATGACTATCTATCTATCTATCTATCTATCTATCTATCTATCTATCTATCTATCCTTTGAGAATCCCAGCCTTCCTGTGCTTAATATAGCCTTACATTAATTTACTCTGGTCCTAGTGCATCTCTATTGAAATCAATGGAGTTTAACTTCTGTAAATGTGGAGTGAACACAGTAGTTAATCACACCCACACTTCCTTCATGTCCCAGGTATCCTCATGGAGTTGATCACATCCCTGTGCTGAGCTGTGCAATAGAAATGAAGTCTGGATTCTATGAGGTGAAGGGAAATCACTGATTGTCTTACAGGGCTGAGGCCCAAAGAATGCTTACCTGGTATAATCTGAGGTAGGGCACGAAGACTTCAATGGAGCTATGGAGACGTATCAAAGCAGAAAAGGTAGCCCTTTCTCTAAACACAAAGCAACAGTGCCTTTGCTTTTCAGAAAACTTCTTTCTTTCTTTCTTCCACTATTCCTGTACAGAGAACTTCAAAAGTAGATTCCCCCCAGGTTATAGTGAATATACAGCAAGGATACTGCACCTTGCTCTCTAAGCTTTCCCACAAACATTGATGCAAGTTATGTTTCTTGTGATTAGCATCAGGATAGCCCCATTCTTCACAATTAATCCTCAGTGCTTCTCCACTTATTCTGTAGCCACATCTGTGGTGCTTCCCATTCCTTCAAACTTCCTCAGTACAATTTTCTTTGTTCCCTTTGCTTTTATCCATAATGGCTGTGCACTGAAACCACTCTTCCTTGGCTGTTGGAATTGATCGGCAAAGGGATTTATTAAATGCAGCTTTTGTCAGAGCTGTTTTTTTTAAAGAAGATATTTAGCCCACTTGCTTTATTCAAAGGGAATATTTGTCTTTAGCTTGTACATCCAGTGTGTCCTCTGGTGGCTAGTAAGAGGTAACAGATCACAATTATTTCTTTGAGGTCATGGATTTGTCCAGGAAAAGAGAGATGAATTAGGTGGCCCATGCTACGATATTCCCTATACATCTGCCAGAGGGGAAGAGAAGTGATGGGGCAGGGAAGAATTGGGTTCACTCTGCTCATGGAACTACAGCAATAACTGCAGTTGTGTATCAATATTCCACACTCTATCACTGAATTGTCTTCTTCCTAACCAGGAGTCACATTCTATTCTATTCATGTTCTTAAAACGGTGCCCATCCCTGATTTATGTGAGCATGGGGCCTTGACAATTTGTCCCTCATAAACTAAACTCATTCCTTGGCTTTAGCCAGAGGAGTCTGGTGGCACATGGCACTGAAGCTGACAGCGCTGTCAGGTCAAGCTGCAATCTGAGCCATTTTCCCAGTGTAAAATGGACAGATCCACAATGAATCTTCCCACCCTGACTCTCTATCTTTCAAGGAACAAACACAAATGGATTTTTGCAGAGCTGGAAAATCATATATCACATTGAGCCAAAGGGAAAATGTATTCCTCAGACACTCCAGCTCGCACTTGATCCGAATTGAAGTTGAGAGATCACTTCCTATTGAAGTGCAAGCCATTGAAAATAAAATTAAGAAATGACTTTAAAGGGAAAGAGGAGGAAGTGTTCGAGAAAGAAAAAAAGAAAGAAAGAAAGAAAGAAAAAGAATTTATTTGAATGATTCATCTCAATCTTACTCTTTTGCCTTCACAGATAATGACTTATTAAAAAGTTTTCTTATATGTTTTGCCAGAAGCTTGGACTGGACAACAGGGAATGAATTGCTTGATGATTACCTGTTCTGTTCATTCTGACTGGAGCACCTGGCATTCGCCACTGTCAGAAGATGTGATACTGGGCTAGATGGACCTTTGCTGTGACACAGTATGTCCATTCTTATGTTTTTATGTAAGACTTGAACACAGATCTGTTGCCTTTACCTAGAATCAAAGAAAACTTTGTGCAATAAATAGCTGTGTGACTGTAATCCCATTGGGAATTATGACCCAATTTGAAGTAATCAGAGGAGCTGATTCTCCTCTCATACTTACACCCCTGGTTTAAATCAAGAGTAACTCCATTGGAAAAATTGGAGCTGAATGATTTCTCACTCACTCATTTCATGTTCTCTACACTCATGGCTATAAAAGTGTTTCTCAAACAAGACTAAATATTTTTATTAGGTTGGGCCACAACTGGATTTTTCATGCTGTGAGCAAACCTGAAATTTTGAAATTTGGTTTCATCCCAAAAAGCCGAAATGTCAGATTCTTATGAGATATTAAATATCTCAACACATTTTGTTGCAAAAGTGCAAGTAACCTTATCTAAAACCAAAATATGTTTAGTAATTTCCCATAGAAAATATCAACAAAATCAACATATGGTCCCGTGAACTGTTCTGATTTGTCCTAACTGTATTTTCCGATCTAAAACTGTTCCAAAACTTTTCAACAGCTCAATTTTTTTTATTATTATTATTCACAGAAAAAAAAGACCAAGGGACTCAGAGAGAAAGTCACTTAATCCAATACCACACAGAGTATAGCAGATAGAGCCCCATATATCTTGGTTCATTTCTGAAACAGAGCCCTGTCTGCTGGATTATACACTTTCCTCTGAAAAACACACACCCTGCCCTCTGAACACCAGCAATCCCTGGGAGTGGGTGGCACTCTGACAGTCATAATGAGAGCAGAGATTTGCCAACATCCCATGTTGCACCTCACCTAGTGGCTTGCAGTGTCGTTAATGCTGCTACTGCTGCTCTTTTCTTGAAGTTCTGGTGTTAGCTGCACGAGCAGATAGTACTGATCAGTGGACACTAATCTCAGGCTACCCCAGTGTCATTCCAAGGTCACCTATTGACTTTGAGTGATATTTACTCACAAGTTATGTTAAATGTCACATCAATTTAAATTTTAAGTTTTATGAGTGGGGTAAACATAGGAGTGCTGTTAACTTTCTATAGCACTTTATGTTCTAAAGATTGGTGTCTAACTCCCTTAGTGGCTACTACGTCTTCACGGAGGCTTACATGCTTTGTTGGTTATGTTGACCGAACTGTGAAACCCAGCAGCCCTTTTTGGCCCCTACATCAGTCAGCTGACTCCTGGGACAAGGGACCCAGCTGGAAGAGAGGTGCTGGAACAATTTTTATAGTGGGGTGCTGAGAGCCATTGAACCAAACTATATAAGATGGAATCACTTCAAGCCAGGGGATGCACTTCAGCACCCATGGTCTGGAGTGGTGGGGATCTGGCTGGAGTCAGGGGACAAAGAGACTTGGGCTGGGGCGGCGCGTGACTACCATGATGGGGTGAGGGGCCTAGCTGAAGATCCTCACTGGAGTGAGAAAATAGGAGCACAAAGGAGTGGACAACAGAGTATACGATTCATATAAAGTAGAATAAAAAATAGAAAAAATAATACTTTGATAGAAAGTGCAAATAAATGTAAAATAGTAATAAATAAAATACAAAACTATTAACAGACTTAACAAGTAAAATAAAAACTGGAAAAAAAATTTTGTAAAATACATTAAAAAACCATAAAAAGGGAAATAAAATAAAATGAAACTTAGTATATATATAAACAACAATAAAATAAAACAGGAAATACAAGTAAAAGATATTTAAAAGGGTAAAAAATATAAATATTAAAAACATACACACAAAATTAAAAAAAAAGTAACATTTTAAAATGGAGGGCAGGAGTCCATAGGACTTGTGTTCCTAAATCAGAGGTGAGGAGCTTTAGTGAGTGCCCCTCCCACCTGGAACTGCCTGTGCGGACCCCACTGGAATCGGTGTTCATTGAGACTTCCAGAGCCCTGCCCCGTGCGATCACTCCAGGAGGGAGACCAGAAACACCAAGGACAGACTTTCAGAATGTGCTTAACTTGAAATATTTTCTCTTTAAGTCCTTTTAAAGCAAATTTAGTGACTATTTAAATCAAGGGGAGTTTTGCTAAGATTTCACCCATTAACTCCAGTCGGACTTAAACACAAGTTTAAAGTCAAGTGCATAGTAAATGATGTCTTGAATGTAATCATGATTTTTTTTTAAGTCAGGATCTATGTATGGATAAAGCTAAAGATACTGAATAGATAGTGATAACTTCTCTGAGTAATTTTTAAACCAGCCTAGCAGAGGTTTATATTACTTAGGTTGGTTTAACAATTTTAAAGCAATGATTTTATTCTCTATTGAATTCTATAGGCCTTTAGAGTTTTGTGGTTTTTTTTTTTAGAGAAACTTTACTAGTTTAATCGCTAGGCTTTTATTGTAAATGTTTGGGGGGAGGGTATTTTAATAGTGATTGCTTTTTACACAATCATTTATAATTATTAAGATGCAGAGGAAATTCCATTATAGCCATAAAATGGGATTCTCAGAGTATCCCTGAAGGATTTAGGCTGGCTACTGCTATGGAAATTAAATAGGAATTAGGGGTAAAATTTTCAAAAGCAACTAAGCATCTTAACATCCTAAATCCCATTTTCAAAAATGACTTAGGCACTTAGAGACACGTTTTAAGGGTATTTAGGTGCCTAGTGGGGTTTTCAAAAGCACCTACATGCCCAACACCTACTGATTTCAAATACCTTTAAAATACCTCAATCCCTTTAAAAATCTGGACTTTAGCCTAATTCTTATTGACAGTCAATAGTACTAAGATTCCTGTGTCATTTGGGCTTTTTAAAATGTGACTGTAAAGTAGATGCAAAAATATTACCACTGCCGTTGGAGAGGAGAGACATCCAGTCTGGAATTTCCCCCTTTGCACGGGAAGGAGAGAATAAGGCTCTCATATACCAATGTAGAATTCAGTGCTTTCACTCTGGATGTTTTAATTGGAAGGTCTATCAAAATATTAGTTTAGACTGACATAATTTCAGGCTTGAAAGCAAATTAGATGCCATTGATATTCTTTTTATTAATATGCATTGTGCTGGGCTAGTAAAATGTTGTGTAGACAGGATACTGGGCTAGATGGAGCATTGGTCTGACCCAGTATGGCTGTTCTTATATTCTTACATTCTTATTATGTAGGGAATTAATAGAACAGGGTAATTATCTAGTGATACATCCCCGTTTCTGGTAGTTGGAGGCTAGGGACACAAAGAGCATGAGGTAGCCATTGATGGATTTATCCTCCATCAATTTATCTAATCCCAGTTAAAATTTTGGCCTTCACAATTTCCCCTGGGTGATCTCTGGGTCTTGTGTTATGTGAAGGAGTAATAATGACAGCAAAGTGTTATGTGTAGTGAGTGTGTCAGGTGTAATTTGAGTCACCATACATTAGTTCCTCTGTCAGTTGGCACCGAGGGGCTCTTAGCACCCAAAAATATACTGCACTTGGCCAGTCTAGAGGTAAGAAATATGACAGAGCAGAGAAGGCAGCTTACAACTTTTCCCCACTGGATGCAGATAGAAAGACTCACCTTGGTCAAGGCAGTTCTTTAGCAAGCTTAGAAGCATATAAGAAACCAGCT
Organism: Gopherus flavomarginatus; assembly: GCF_025201925.1. Taxonomy (NCBI): domain Eukaryota; kingdom Metazoa; phylum Chordata; order Testudines; family Testudinidae; genus Gopherus; species Gopherus flavomarginatus. The sequence continues at coordinate 11,183,978 of NC_066627.1, read as the reverse complement.
AGATGCCCTCCATGCCCAGACACCACCATACTGTGAACTCAAGATAAAGTCAGAGTGCAAAATGTAGGGTGGATGGTTCTGGGCTTAAATCAAGACAGTGGAACTTGAGATACTCAACCGTTTTACCCTATGTCTGGAGAACTGCAAAAATAGAAACTATATAAGAAAAGAGGGGAAAATAATTCAGGATCTACAGGCCTGTTAGTTTGATCTCAATTGTTTGCAAGCTCTTAGAACAAATATTGAAAGAGAGGGTAATGAAAGTCACAGAGGTAAACTGTAAATGGAATCATATACACTATGGTTTTACTAAAGGTAGGTCATGGCAGAGTAACCCAATCTCTTTCTTTGAAAAGATAACCTATGTTTTCTGTCATAGTCTGTGAGTTACTACTGAAAATTCTTATCCAGGTGTCTGACTGGTGGGTCTTGCCGACATGCTCAGGGTCTAATTACCCACCATATTTGGGATTTTGAAGGAATTTTCCCCCAGGTCAGATTGGCAGAGACCCTGGTTTAATTTTGGGGTTTTTTGTTTTGTTTTTTTTATCACCTTCCTCTGCAGTCGCATAGTCAGTTGCTGGTTTTAACTGGAGTAAATGGTGGATTCTGTGTAACCTGAAGTCTTTAAATCATGATTTGAGGACTTCAGTCACTCAGCCTGAGGTCATGGGCCTCTTGCAGGAGTGGGCAGCTAGTCTTCTCTGGTCTGTGAAGTGCAGGAGCTCAGACTGGATCAGCGGTTCTCAAACTGGGGATCAAGACCCCTCAGGGGGTCACGGAGGTTATTACATGGGAGGTCAGGAGCTGCAAGCCTCCACCCCAAACCCCACTTCTCCTCCAGCATTTATAATGGTGTTAAATATATTAAAAAGTGTTTTTAATTTATAAGAGGGAGGTAGCACTCAGAGGCTTGCTATGTGAAAAGGATCATCAGTACAGAAGGTTGAGAACCACTGGACTAGATGATCATTATGATTCCTTCTGACCTTAAAGTCTGCAAGTCTGAGACGCTACCTGGCTCTCTCACACATTCACTGTGTGATTCTGAGATGCTGTTTAATCCCCCCTTGCCTCAGTTTCCCCTGTGCATAATAATAGTCCCCTACCACACTTGGACACTGGAAGAATAAGTCCATGAATGTGAGTGACACTCCCAGATGCCACACTGATGGGCATACTAGAGCACAGATAATGAAAAATGTGAAGTCACTAAGATGTGTGTATACATTTATGTCTCCTTAGAAGAGACTGGGTGTCTGAAATGTCCCTAAGGGAGGTAGACACTGAAATGCCATCAAAAGCCATTGGCAATGCAGGGCCCATGTCACTGAGGCCCCTTCAAAACTTTCAACCTGAAAGTTCTCTCTCATCCTTCCCAGGGAGGAACAGAGAATACAGTATGTGAGCTTTTCAGAAGCGTCTACATGATTTAAGAACAGAAGTCCATTTGAAAGTCAGCAGCATGTTGGAAAATCCCAATCATTATCTGATATCTTACACTGAGTACATGACTAGGTACCTCCCTTTCTCTGTCCAAGCTGAAGACATGGGTGAGGGACCTCACTCTGTTTTGTTTTTTTTAAAGAGTCTCCTAAATAGCAATTGGGTGGGAAAATGTGAAATAGTTTTTTTGTAAGTGTCTTTTCTTGGACTGTAGCACGTCTTTTCTTGGACTGTAGGGACCTCATCACATGCATGTAGTAAGGAAGGCCATTTCCTCAGAGGGTAGCAGTTTGTCTCCATTCCCTCTAATATTTGTACCATTTATAGCACTAGTGTATTATTGAGTTTTCGTTCTCATTAATCAAGGTAACCATCAAGAGAGATGACACCTTCCCACAGAAGGGATAAAAGAGAAATCTGGAGAGGGTCTCTCTTGTAGTAACTGGGCATGAGGCAAATAGCACTGTAAGGAACACTCATAGTAGATCTCTTTCCTGGCACTTTTGAAGAACATGAAGCAGATAATGGAAGAAGATAAACTGCAGAACCAGTATCCTGATCTCTGACTCACTGGGGAAATGGACAGTATCTGAAAATCAGCCTTGGGTATAACAGATTTAAAGGTAAAACATTTCCACCATTTCTGTTTCAATTAAATCATGGGATTTTGAAGTGGCAAACGTGAGCTAAGTCTTCATTCACTGGGGTGATGGGGAAGAATGGTCTTTAACAGGCTAGGAATATTCAATGTGTTGTGTCAAAGCTATGTCTTATCAGGCTGCTTCTTCTCTGGAATCACTGTGACTGTTGATGAATGTGAATAATTGACTGATATGAATAATTTTATGGACCAGACTAAAATGAGGAATAAGTCCATTATTATATGAAATTGAATAAAAAGACGATACACATGTCAAGCAGGTCAGTAAAAAATACAGAAGGGTTCAGAGCTAGCTAGATAGCTAGATAGAAAAGATATGTATGGGGATCTTTCTTTTTCTTTCTTTCTTTCTTTCTTTCTTTCTTTCTTTCCCCATCTATCTATCTATCTATCTATCTATCTATCTATCTATCTATCTATCTATCTAACCATTTCCATACACCCCTCTGATCCCCTCTTTCCTCTGTCTTTCTGTCTTTATTTCTGTCATCACTATAGACTCCCTGCAGAGTCAAAATATTTTTTTATATCCAGAAAACTGAGCTGAAAACTCTAGCTATAATAGCAGACTGGGTGCAATCCCATTTAAATCAATGTATGAGGTTCTCTCATTGAAATCAATGTAAATCAGGAGTGACTCATTTCTGCTTGCATTCACACGGAAAGTAATTAAGTTATTCTCAGGGCAGTGACCAAGAATTTGAAAACTGTCTAAACATTCTGTGGTACCTAAGTATTAAGGAGACTGAACTGAGACAAATTGAAGATGCACATTCTGAAAACCAGGTGCCCTTAACATATTTCAGGCAGAACACACAAAACCTCTGGTCCCTTCTGGATATCTTGACCGTGGGATGGAGACACAATCCTGAATGTCTAGAGTAAAAAGAAAAAAAAAGATACAGTAACTCCTCAATTAACGTTGTCCTGGTTAACGTTGTTTTATTGTTACATTGCTGACCAATTAGAGAACATGGTAGTTTAAAGTTGCGCAATGCTCCCTTATAACTTGTTTGGCAGCTGCCTGCCTGGTTTGTCCAAGACTTACAAAAAGAGCAACTAGTTGAAGCTAGCTGATGGGGGCTTGGACCCAGGGTGGACTGTCAGCCCCTAATCAGCTCCGCGCTCCCCTAAGTTCCCTGTGTGGCATCCATCCAGCAGGCTATTAATTGCAGGGCAGTTCAGCTTTCCCTCCCCGCACAGCCGTGTGCTGTTCCCACCCTCTGCCTTGGAGCTGCTGCCGGGAGCCTCCTGCCTGGGGAGGAAGGGTGGTGCTAATGTCAGGGTGTCCTCCCCCTACTCCTGCCCCCTGCTCCTGTACCATATCTCCACAGAGTGAGGGGGGGCACTGACACAACAGGGCTCAGGACACAAGGAACTTGCTGGCAGCACCTGCTGTTTCAGTGTACTGCTCTACTTAAAAATGCAGTATACTTAGAGTGGGGTCAGCGTACTTAAAGGGGCAAGGCATGTCTGTTTCATACACATGGTGTGTGTCTCTGCCTCTCTCTGCCATGCTGTCTCCCCTCCCTCCATTGTGTTACCTTGTAGAGTGTGAGGCTACACTAACAATATGTTAAAACCTGAGGGCTCAACCAAGTGCTAGTTCATCATTTAGCAGTAAAGCATTCCCTGGGAAATATCCCACCCTCTTCCACCCTCTGACTTCACCATCTCAACCAAGCTTTACAGTCATCATTTCTGTGTACAGTATTCAATTGTTTGTTCAAAACTTCTACTGTGTGTGTATATATATAGTCTTTTGTCTGGCAAAAAAAAAAATGTCCCTGGAACCTAACCCCCCTCTCTCCCCCATTTACATTAATTCTTACGGGGAAGTTGGATTTGCTTAACATTGTTTCACTTAAAGTAGCATTTTTCAGGAACATATCTACAATGTTAAGTGAGGAGTTACTGTAAAGGCAAAATGCAGGAAAGGGCTAACATAAATTTGTCTGGGTTTTCTAAAAGATCTACTCTAGTTCAAAGAGGAGTGGCTTCCGGGAAGTTCTATGCCTGTATGTCCAGACTGCACATGATTTCATGTCCAGGTGTTGTAAGCAATGCAGTCTGGATGCTCAAGTGCAGGCATGGAAACACTGAGTCCACAAGCCCAGGTCCTGCACCCCCAGGTTTACAATGCAGTGCAGATATATCTTATGACCTGCAAGGTCAGACTGCTTGATAGTGGTCAGTATCAAATGCTCCTGAGGAAGCAGAGGAATTATATAACACATTTCTTCATTATCCCAAACAGGTATTCATCACTTTAAACCCTGAAACGAAAGTATTTATTTCTCTTATGAAACTATAGATGATCGAATGTACTTGGGCATATTCTGATGATTCAAATCAAAATCCAGGTCTTGTGTTGACGTTAAGGCTGGTCCAAAGATTTACATCCAAAATTTTCTAGAACAGAAAACTGAGCTTTCTCCAAAAAAATCTGCTTTCCTGCAAAAGTCTTTCATTTTTACTTGGAACAACAAAAACACAAAATAAGAGAGAACATTTTCAGGCAAAAACAGAAAATGTTTTGGTTTGAGGTTGAAAAATGTTCAGTAATTTTCAGCCAATTCATTGCCCATAGCAAAAATAACTGACAATAAATATTTTTAAAAAAAATATTTGGAAGTTTTAACTTTTTTTCAACTAAAAAACAGTATTTCCTTGGGAGAAAATGTCTGTTGACGTTGTGAGGGAAGGGACACTGTTCAAAACATTCCTCCAATCTTCTTTAGTATGACAGTTCTCATGTTCCATTTTGTAATGCCAAAGTATAATTATGATCAACACATCACAAATAGTGAAGAGAGAAATCAGTGTATTAAAAGAGAGAGATAGGGAGATAAAGGAAGAGATCAGGATCGAGAGGTCAACTCAAAAGCTTAGAAGGATTGTGTCCAATCTTTCTTTAAAAAATGGATAACATTAAGGGTTATTAGTATATAATGATAAATGTCTATCTCCTGAAACAATAAAAAAGAAAATAAAACCCAAACATGATCATAAGTGAAATACCAGCCTAGGAGATTGTTTATTCTGTAAAATATTAGGAGTTTAGGGTACAATTGACTATAAAAAAATATGAAGCTATCAGAGTTCTGTCAGGGGTACAGATCGTTAGAGAATTTGTTTGATCTCTTCTTGGAGAAGGTGGGGAACTAGAATATGCACGATTCAAAGCAGAAGGTCAGATGATGCATAAGCACTATGTACACATCACCACAAGGGGAAATGAGGGACTAATCATTTGCGCAATGAAATAGATGAAGTATATTGAAAAGTACCCTGATGTTCTTCAACTGCCAGTTCAGTTTGTTTTCTCTTTCAAAGGTAGAACCTATGGCAGACATGGAACTAGGAAATGAAACGGCCTTCAAGGAATTCATCCTCCTGGGATTTGGAAATCTCCCTGAACTGAAGAGCTTTCTCTTCCTGCTCTTTCTACTGATCTACATTGTGACCCTGGCTGAGAACATCCTCATTTCAGCATTAGTTGTGGCTGATCAGCACCTTCATACTCCCATGTACTTCTTCCTGGGGATTTTGTCCTGCTTGGAGATCTGCTACACCTCAACCATCCTGCCCAGGGAACTGGTCAGTCTCCTGACTGGCGACAGAACCATTTCTGTTTGTGGTTGTTTTGTGCAGTATTATTTCTTTAGTAGCCTTGCAGCTGCAGAATGTTACCTCTTATCTGTGATGTCTTATGATCGGTATTTAGCGATATGTAAACCACTGCATTATGGAACTGTTATGAATAGCAAGTTTTGCTTCCAGTTAGCAGCAGGGTCTTGTATCATTGCCTTTGTGGTTGTTACCATATTAATATGTTTAATGTCACAATTAACTTTTTGTGGCCCCAGTAAAATTGACCATTTCTTTTGTGACTTCATCCCAGTGGTCCAACTGTCCTGCGGTGATACCTACTTGATAGAACTTGTTGCTTTCTGTTTTGCTTCGATAGATATCTTTCCCCCATTTTTATTAACCCTGACATCCTATATCTATATCATAGCCAGTATCATAAGAATCCCATCCAGTACTGGGAAGCAAAGGGCATTTTCCACCTGCTCCTCTCACCTGATTGTTGTTACAACCTTCTACGGGACCCTAATCATGGTGTATGTCGTACCAAAAACACATGCACTGAGAAACCTGAACAAAGTGTTCTCTCTCTTCTACACAGTCCTGACTCCAATGGTCAACCCCCTCATCTACAGCCTGAGAAACAAAGAGGTCAAGGAGGCTTTGAGGAAATCTCTCAATAGATTTGTGGCTTTTGTGAGAATTTGGTGACATTGAGCTAACTCACTTAGGTTATGCTAAAAGGTGATGCCCTGAGGTGTGTTTTTGAGTCACTCGATGTCTTGTTCCCTGTCATACGCCTGGCCATTTTGGTTCACTCTTAAGAAACCACTGAAATCAAAGCCATCTGTGTCTACAGTTTTCATTTGTTCATAGATCCATATACTTAAAAGCCAGAGGAACCACTATGAGCATTTAATCTAACCTCCCACATAAAACAGGCCAGAGAGTTTTGCTCAATGACCCCTGCATCCCAAGAAACTGGGGTGCAACTAGAGCATGTGTCCGGAGTTGTTCTGCAATAATGTAATAATGTTGTATGTTCCTGGTTACTGAGACTGTTTTCTGTATGACACTATGGAGTTAACTCAACAGACAACTGTCTGAAAAAAAAATACAGGCAGGAAGGAAAAGATAAGCCACCTTCCCACAAATCTGGGCCTTAAGGGACAATGCTAAAGTTATTAACTTTGATGACTTTGGCTTGATCTCCTACTGAGCCTACAGGACTGGTTTGAGACAGCTCAAAGGCCTGGGAAAATAGAAGATCGAAAGAACTGCAGCAGGTCCTAAGGATTCCTCTATCAATAGTGGGTAGTAATTTAAGGGGAATCAGAGTAATATACATAACAGTACAGTGGGGACATCTAAAGAAGCTAAGCATTCCTAGGTCAACAGCAGGGCTGGTAGGGCTTTAGAAAAGACACACGTTCATATAGCGTACATCCCATTGATTTACAATAGGACTTAAGCACATAAATCACTTTGGTGTTTTGAACATTTTATCCATAATCTATATCATTATTGTATTTAGACATTGGCATTCTACATACGTCAGCTTCCCAGAAGCTACCATTTTGTGTGGGATGCTTCTCTGAAAGCATTTTCTTCTTGTCATTTCTATCCTTGAAGGAAATTGGTTTGTTTGCTTCAGCTCCTGAGGATGAATAAGGTTATGTCTATATTTCTAACTACAAAACAAAGAAGACAATTGTTCTTCCCAGCTAACCACATAGACATACCTAAATCTAAAACACGTTAACAATGTTGTGCATCCAAAGCTTTGCTAGCAAGAATCCCCACTGATCCTTATTTGCGCCTTCGAAATTGCACTGTTTTTCAAACCAATAATTCACAAAATACTATGTGGGGAAAACATGAAATATAGTGATGAATCATGATTTTAATTCTTGGAAGGATATTTGTCTGTGTTATAATGGGTGGATGGAATGGAAATGAAATAGTATGTACAATGTCACTGATACAGGCTGGATTCTGACCTTAGTTAGACTGATGGAAACAGAAAGGAAAGGCTTTGACTTCAGAGATCCATATTCAGGTTGACTTGAGATCAGAATCTGATCCTACATGCACTTAAGTTAATGAGATGGCTGATCCTTTCCCATCCCTCACCCACCAATGACCTCCCATGTCTTACAGATGATGTTCCTGTTAATACACACCAGTATAATATTAGCCTTTTTTTTTAGTTGCATCACATTTTTGGCTCATATTCAGTTTGTGATCCAGGACAACCCATAGCTCCTTTACAGCAATGCCACCACCTAGCCAGTTATTCCCCATTTTCTAGTCATGCATTTGATTTTACCATCTTAAGTGCCCTAATTTGCACTAGTCTTCACTGAATTTCCCCTCAGTGATTTCAGAGCAGTTCTCCAATTGCTCAAGACGATGTGAATTTTAATCCTGTCCTCCAAAGCCCTGCTACCCCTAACAGCCTGGGGTCATCCACAGATTTTATAAGCATCTTCTCTGCTCCCTCATCTGAGATGTAAATGAAACGACTGAATAGTCCCGACCTTGTAAAGATCCCCGGAGCATCCCTTGACATGTCCTCTCTGTTTGACGGTGCAGCATTGATAGCTGCATTTAAATACCAGTTGTGCACTGGAATTTCATCCAGACTGTATTGCCCTATTTTTTTTGTACTACCATGAGGAATGGGGCCACATGGGACAAAACATGGGGGTCTGCATATCATGGCTTTAGGGACGATCCTGCTCTGGAGGAGACGGATAGGGGGTAGGACTACATGTGTTGGGGTGTATGGAACTCTAATTTCTTTCTACAGCTTTTAGCCAGTTTTTCTGCTTCTCTCTCCTGCTTCTAGACCCCCTTAAAAGTACAGCCTTCTCCTCCCCACCCCTTACCACTTGTCCCAGTGCAGTACAGCCGCCCTTTCCCACCCCACCTTCTGCTACCCCTAGGGCCCCTAGTGCCCATTATACAGTATAGCCATCCCTTCCCCATCCCTACCCTCTGCTGCCCCTAGAACCCATTATAAAGTACAGCCGCCCCTTCCCAGCTCCCACTCTCTGATATCCCACTGCCCATTATACAGTACAGCCGCCCCTTCCCCACCCCCACCCTCTGCTGCCCCCTAGTGCCTATTATACAGTACAGCCGCCCCTTCCCCACCCCCACCCTCTGCTGCCCCTAGTGCCCATTATACAGTATAGCTGCCCCTTCTCCACCATTACTCTCTGTTGCTCCCTATTAACCATTCCACGATAATAATTTAGGTGAGTCCAAGCTGTCAAACTTTTTCATGCACTCAGACAAACTTTTCCAAAACATTTCACACCCCTCTTGGCATGCCCCCCTGGCCAATCAGTGCTAAGGTTGTGGCATAAATCCCACCCGAAGCATGTGTTGGGAGGTACAGGCAGGCCTTCTGGTGGCAATTTTTCCTCTCCCCTAGGCCAATCAACACTGAGATGGGTCCAGGCATCACACCCCTCAACATATACCAAGACCTCTCCCCAAAAGCCAAGCCCCTTAGGTGTATGTTTTTATATCTTACCTAAACCATCCTGGACCACTCGCCCTAATCCCCACTGAGAAGCAGTGAATCAAAAACATTTGTGCAGAAAATCCCATTGCAGAACCAGGCCAACCTGATATGGGGTTAACAAATTATTCCATAACTGTCACATCCAGCATGTGTTTCCAACTCTCCTAACTTTCACTCCCATGATTTGGTCATTGGGCCAGGCTCTGTCCAGTGGGCAGTAAATTCAAAGCATGTGATATTGGTCCCATTGAAGTCAAAACCAAGACACAACTTCACCTGTCAATTTTAACAGTAGAAAAGAGCCTTACGAGGATGTAGAATTTCACTAAGTGATTCCTATGTCAAACATCTGGGTGAGTATATCTGTGAGGAGATCTCTCATCTTGCAATAACTTTCCTACTAACAGCTAGATTTGGCTAAGGATTTGATGCTTGCATTTCCCGACCTCAAAGCAAGAGCCTTGTATTTAGATCAGTGGTTTTCAACCTTTTTTTTTTCATTTACACACCCCTAAAATGGTCGAATGGAGGTGTGACTCCTTTTGAAAATCTTAGACATAGTCTGCGGACACCCAGGAGTCCACGGACCACAGGTTGAAAACCACTGATTTAGACTATCATGCCACATGCCGAATGCTTGCTGAAGTATATGCTGGCTTGAGCTGGTGAATTGTAATGTGCAGAATGGAGGGAAGATTTTATGTTTGTGCTGAGTGTGTCATTTTGTTTTGCTTGTTGACCTTTTTCAGTCTTGATTTCTCTGCTGCCACAACTGATGTCTGAAAATTAATGCACATAACTGCAGATATTATGAGAATTGCATTAACTGAAAGGAAAGACAGACAGACAACACATACGTGATATACTTGTCTTTGTTTTTGTTTCATTATAATGGAAATATTAGTCAAAATATTAAAATGCTACATAGACAAGCACCATGGACATCCATCAGGTAAATGATCTTTTCATTGAGTTTTATATTTTAGCACCTTCAGCCCTAAAATGGATCCTATCTGTCGTAATCTTGGTCAGATTTATTTAGTCTGTTTCAGATCCTCCACATAATGGGGCTCATTATTTAGCCTCCTCTACACCCTGAGACCCCTCACTACCCCTCACAGACCACTCCATGTACCTTACATGTGAAAAGAGAAGCAAACAACTGCCCTAAAGTTGATGCAGCTGTCTGAGAACTCAGTACATCTTAACATTCTCTTATGGTGGGACCAGATGGTTTGAGTATTGATCAGCCTAGATGCAGCCCAACCAGACTATTTAAAACATTGGGATTAATTCTCATTTAACAAAGCCCATCTGATGTCTTGTGATCACCATGGACCAGCCAATCAGCTGGTTTAACCAACAAGGCTCCATTGTCTTCTGTGGAGTCTTCTGGTGAGAATTTGGTCCAGTGAATTTACTGAGAGTTTTTCTGAGGGCCTCCTTGACCTTTTTGTTTCTCAGGCTGTAGATAAGTGGGCTGGCCAGAATTAAAGGTGTTCTAAATAGTGCCTCCTGGCTAATAAATCGAGACTGATTTATTCCAAAGCATTAAAACATATGAATGCAAGGTACTTAGAGCAAACTTTTCTCAGGGCCTCCTTGACCTCTCTGTTTCTCAGGCTGTAGATGAGCAGGTTGGCCAGGGGAGTCAGGACAGTGTAGAATAGGGAAAACACTTTGTTAAGCTCTCTCAGTGTACTGTTTTTTGGCATCACATAGACTATAGTTATAGTGCCATAAAAAATTGTGACCATGGCGAGGTGAGAGGAGCAGATGGAAAAGGACTTTTGCCTCCCGCTCATGGAAGGGATCCTTAGAATGGTGACCATGATGCAAACATAGGATGTCATGGTTAACAGAAGTGGTATCAGGTTTTCCATGGAAGAAAGAATCAGGGTCACCAGGGTGGTCAGGCTGATGTCAGTGCAGGAGAGTTTAATCATTGGGATGAAATCGCAAAAGAAATGGTCAGTTTCATTTGGGCCACAGAAAGTTAATTTTGACCCCAAAAAATGTCATTTTTGTACTGCCCAGAAATCCACTGATCCAAGACCAAGACACGAGCCAGAGGCAGTTCCTACCATTCATGTAGATGGCATATTGCAGCGGTTTGCATATTGCTATGTATCAATCATAAGACATCGCTGCTAGCAGGTAACATTCTGTAGCTACCAGGAAACCAAAAAAATGAAGTTGTGTGATGTAGTCGCTAACAGAAATGGTTCTGTCCCCAGTCAGGAGACTGGCCAGCATCCTGGAAAGGATGTTGGAACTGTAGCAGGTTTCCAGGCAGGACAAGTTCCACAGGAAGAAGTACATGGGGGTATGAAGGCGTTGATTAGCCGTAACTAGGGCAATGATGAGAACGTTCCCAGCCATGGTCACAATGTAGCTCATTAGGAACAGCAAGAAGAGATGAACTTGCACTTCAGGGATATTCCCCAATCCCAGGAGGATGAATTCTCTGATCAATGTGTGATTTCCCCACTTTCTTTCCTCCATTCAATGCAGCTACCTCAATAAAGAAAAGTAATAACAATATACAAATATAACAGAATAACTAGAATCAATATTCATCTAGTTCACCTTAAAATGACCAGGAAGCAAACTCAGTCCCCTATCCTAGTCTTCCAGGACTAAGTTAATGATCATTTTAAAATGTTGTAAGGAAACAGGAATGTAACAATTTCCACACCACATCAGATGATAGTTTCTTATTGTCTTGTATGTTGTCTCCATCAGTAGCCAGAAGCCGATTCTATAGATGAGCATGTAAAAGAAGCAATGAGAGGCAAAAAGACATCCTTTAAAAAGTGGAAGTTAAATCTTAAGTGAAGAAAATAGAAAAGATGGAGCATAAACTCTGGCAGATGAAGTGCAAAAATACAATTAGGAAGGCCAAAAAAGAATTTGAATAACAGCAAGCCAAAGACTCAAAAAGTAATAGCAATTTTTTTAAGTACATCAGAAGCTGGAAGCCTGCCAAACAACCAGTGGGGCTACTGGATGATCAAGATGGTAAAGGAGCACTAAAGAACAATAAGACCATTGTGGAGAAACTAACTTAATTCTTTGCATCAGTCTTCACAGCTGAGGATGTGAGAGAGATTCCAAAATTTGAGCCATTCTTTTTACGTGACAAATCTTAGGAACTGTATCAGATTAAGGTGTAATTAGAAGAAATTTTGGAACAAATTGATAATTAAACAGTAATAAGTCACCAGGATCAGATGGTATTCACCCAAGAGTTCTGAAGGAACTCAAATGTGAAATTGCAGAACTACAAACTGTGGTTTGTAACCTATCATTTAAATCAGCTTCTGTACCAAATGACTGAAGGATAGCTAATGTGGTGCCATTTAAAAAAAATGATTCCAGAGGTGATCCCAGCAATTACAAGCCTGTAAGCCTGACTTCAGTAAAGGGCAAATTGGTTGAAAGTTTAGTAAACAAAAAAACAGAATTGTCAGACATATAGATGAACATAACTTGTTGGGGAAGAGTCAACATGGTTTTTGTAAAGATAAATCATACCTCATCAATCTACTAGAATTATTTGAGGGAAGTCAACAAGCATGTGGACAAGGGGGATCCAGTGGACATAATGTACTTAGGTTTTCAGAAAGCCTTTAACAAGATCCCTCATCAAAGGCTCTTAAGCAAAGTAAGCTGTCATGGAATAAGAGAGAAGGTCCTCTTATGGACTAATAACTGGTTAAAAGACAGGAAACAAAGGGTAGGAATAAATGGTCAGTTTTCAGAATGGAGAGAGGTAAATAGTGGGGTCACCCAGGGGTCTGTAGTGGGACTAGTCCTATTCAACATATTCATAAATGATCAGGAAAAAGGGGTAGACAGTGAGTTGGCAAAATTTGCAGATGATACAAAACTACTCAAGCTAGTTAAGTCCAAAGCAGACTGTAAAGTGCTACAAAGGGATCTCACAAAACTGAGTGACTGGGCAACAAAATGGCAGGTGAAATTCAGTGTTGATAAATGTAAAGTAATGCACATTGGAAAACATAATCCCTACTATACATATGAAATGATGGGGTCTAAATTAGCTGTTGCCACTCAAGAGAGAATCTTGGAGTCATTGTGGACAGTTCTCTGGAAACATCCACTCAGTGTGCCGCGGCAGTCAAAAAGCAAACTTAACACCATTATTTGGGCTTGATAGAGACTCGGAATGGCTCTCTTCTCTTCATGTGACAGTATATTTATGCCTGTATCTGTAATTTTCACTCCATGTATCTGAATTTTTTTTTTTACTCATGAAAGCTTATGCCTAAATAAATCTGTCAGCCTTTAAGGTGCCACCAGACCCCTCATGGTTTTTAACAGAATGTTGCTCAGTGGTTTGAGCATTGGCTTGCTAAACCCAGGGTTGTGAGTTCAACCCTTGAGGGGACCACTTAGAGATCTGGGGCAAAAATCAGTACTTGATCCTGCTAGTCAGGGCCAGTGCAACCTAGGCAGTTGCCTAGAGTGCTAACATTTGGGGGTCGGAGGCTGGATGTTTGACGTTGGCAGTATTTCGGGGGCAGGACCTTCCGCTGCCTCTGTTGGGGGTGTCATTTTGGGGACAGGACCTTCCGCCTTCTAGGATGCCAAAAAGGCTGCCGATGCTACTGCTGCTAGTGAAGGCATGGGGCTGGACTCGATGACCTTTTGGGATCCCTTCCAGATCTATGAGATAGGTATTAGGAAATGGATAGATAATAAGATAGAAAATATCATATTGCTGCTATATAAATCCATGGTTTGCCCACATCTTGAATACTGCATGCAAATGTGGTCACATCACCTTAAAAAAGATATATTGGAATTGGAAAAGGTTCCAAAAAGGGCAACAAAAATTATTAGGGGTATAGACCACCTTCCATATCAGCAGAGATTAATAAGATTGGGACTTTTCAGCATGGAAAAGAGATGACTAAGGGGAAATATGATAGAGGTCTATAGTCATGTTTAATGTGGAGAAAGTAAATAAGGAAGTGTTATTTACTCCTTCTCATAACATAAGAACTAAGGATCACCAAATGAAATTAGTAGGCAGCAGGTGTAAAAAAAAACAAAACATATTTCTTCACACATAGCCAACCTATGGAACTCTTTACCAGAGGATGCCGTGAAGGCCAGGACTATAACAGGGTTCAAAAAAGAACTAGATAAATTTGTAGAGTATAGGTCTTTCAATGGCTATTAGCTAGGATGGGCAGGGATGGTGTCCCTAGTCTCTGTTTGCCAGAAGTTGGGAAGGGGTGACAGGGGATGGATCACTTGATGACTACCTGTTCTGTTCATTCCCTGTGGGGCACCTGGCATTGGCCACTATCAGGAGACAGGACACTGAGCTAGATGGACCATTGATGTGACCTAATATAGCTCTTCTTATGTTCTTATGTAGGATCCTTAAGAGAACAATTACAAGAGATAGGTGCCCAACTCCCACTGATTTTCAATTAAGTTGGATGCCTAACTAACTTTGAAAATCCCAGCCATGTTAGGGAAAGTTTATCCCCAACCCCCGGCAGTTACTTGATGAGCTATTCCCTGAAGCATGGAAACTGATATTCTTTGTACATTTTCACCTAGCTAGTGTAGGTGTGAATAACCTCTGTACCCATAGAAATGGATTATCTTTTTCTATCTCCTACTGTCAGTATTTTACTTAGACAATGAGTTTCCACAGGCTCAATCCACATTGTGTAAAAAATATTTCCTCCTATAAATCCTAAATGAGCTAAGAACAAGGTTCAGTGGAGACACTTTATGAAAAAGAGTGAATAGAATTTCATGGCTGTTCTATTCGATACCATCCCTTATTTTACTTACCTTTTCTTGTCCCTTCTTTGTCATTTTGGCAGGGATTGTCAAAGGAGCCAAAGGCAGCTTTACAAACAAATTCCACTGAATTTCAAAGGAACTGGTTTGCCTAACTCCCTTAGATTCCTTTGAACCATTCTTCTCAAAATAAGAGTAAAATTTCCGGAGAACACTATTTGAGTTGGGACCCTGAATCCTATTTTCCAAAGTGCCTAAGACACTTGGCAAACTGATTTCTATTGAATTTTAATGGCACTTAGTATTTAAGAGCCTAAGTCTCTTTTTCAAATATGTCTTAGGGCCAGATTTTCAAAGGCATCTGGGTGCCAAACACCCAATTAAGTCAATGAGTTTTAGGTGCCTAGATGCCTTTGAAAATCTCACTAGGCACCTAAATACCTTTAAAAATTTGTCCCTAAGGCGCTTTTGAAAATGGGACTTTGACTCTTAAATCCTTTTGAAAATTTTATGAGGTTCCTAAGTCAATTAGGCACCTAAATCTTCCTAATCTTTTCAATCTCTTTTGTTCTAAAACCAAGATGTATTCTCTCTTCTTAACCCATGTCTGATTGCTTTATTAACACACTAGTGAATTCCTAACGGTGATGTACCTTCTTCAAAACAAACAAACTTTCCAAAATCACAGATTTTCAACAGAGTTCAGTAGCAAAACAGAAAAAGGAAAAACAAGACTGAATTGGGGGAAAAGGAGGGAGAAAGAAAAACTGAAAAAACAAAGAAAAAATGAACATTGTCTTGAATAATAAGGACTTGCCTGCATGAGAAAGTTTTACCAATTACACTGGGATAATTATACTGTTATAGTTAAACCAACAGACTATTACTGATAGCACTCCTTGTGTGGACACTCTTAAAGCAAAAAAAAAAAAGCCATTATTATTCTGGAATAACTCAAACTAACCCCTTCCCAAGTGGCATCAGCTAAATATTTATACTAGAATAAGCGCATCTCCACCAGGAAGTAAACTGGCATAACTATACTGCTTTAAATGCACACCTTAGCTTAGTGCAATCTAACTTTCCTATGGAGACAACCCTTAAATATAAGTGGATGCCAATATCAAATAAACCATTTATTTATCTCTGAAACAGGTGGAATTAAAATGACTTGGACATTTTCAGATTTGTTCCCTCTCACAAAAACACACATTTTTTTTGGCCAGCATGTGTTTTGCTCCCCCAACCTGCACGGGTGCCACCCCTTGTTCTGCCCCCACCCCTTCACAGGATACGTTCCCCTACATGTGTCCTGTGATGAAGGAGTATAAGATGGGGAAGAGAAGGGGGCAGGGGAAGCAGGGGTAGGGGGAAGTGGAGGCTGGGGGAAAGAGACAGTGGGGATGAAGGGAGTGGGAGGAGATGGGGCAGTGGGAAGGGAACATGGGATGGGGAAGAGAAGGGGATGGGGGAAGCGGTGGCAGGGGGGAAGGAAAGGGGTGGGATGGAGAAGAGATGGAACAGTAGGGAAGGGACATGGGATGGGGAAGAGAAGGGGATGAAGGAAGCAAGGACAGGGGGGAAGCTGGAGCCCAGCATGGGGCATCCCCTTGGCAGAAGCTGGGGCTCCCCTGTTAAGCAGCATCATCCAACCCTCACCCTGACAAGCCCCACTTCCCTTGCATCTGTACCACCCTGTTGAGCCCCCCAGATACCCTCCCCACTGAGACCCAACCACCTGCACCTGGATCCCCACCCAAATGAATCCCACCTCCCCTGAACCTCAACCCTACCTCCCCCCCGCTGAGCCTCAAACACCTTCACCTGGGTCCCCTCCAGAATCCCATTGTCCCTGCACCTGGAACTCCACAACGAGCTTCTGTGCATCCAGATCTCCAACTGAGTCTCTGTCATAACATATTTCCCAGATTTGGACCATAGTGTCCACAATATGGGTGTTAGCATGAAAACCTCCAAACTTAGTTACCAGCTTGGACCTGGTAAAGCTGCCACCATCCAAAAAATTAGAGTGTTTTGAGGAACTCTGGTACCCCCAACAACCTTCCCTGGGGACCCCAAGACCCAAATTCCTTGAGTCTTACAATAAAGGGGAATAAACCCTTTCCCTCCCCTTCTCCCTTCCAGGTGTTCCCTCCCTGGGTTCCTGGAGAGATACACAGAAGCAAGCTCCGTGAATCTAAACAGAGGGACTCCACCCTCGCTATTTCCAGTCCTGGAAATACAAGTACTTCCCTCTTCACCCAGAGGGTATGCAAAGTCAGGCTTAGTAAATCTAACACAAAGAGATTTTCCCCCCGACTTCTTCCTCCCACCAATTCCCTGGTGAGTTGCAGACTTAATTCCCTGGAATTCCCACTAAAGAAAAACTCCAACAGGTCTAAAAAAGAAAGCTTTATAAGAAGAAAGAAAAATACATAAAAATGGTCTCTCTGTATTAAGGTGACAAATACAGGGTCAATTGCTTAAAAGAAATATGAATAAACAGCCTTATTCAAAAAGAATACAATTCAAAGCACTCCAGCAACTACACACATGTAAATACAAAAGAAAAAAAACAATAAACTCCTATTGTTTTATGATCTTTGTACTCACAACTTGGAAACGGAAGATTAGAAAGGCAGGAGACAGAAAAAATCCCTCTCATAGCCGAGAGAGTACAGGCACAAGACAAAGAACAAATAACTCAGACACAAAACTTCCCTCCACCCAGATTTGAAAAAGTATTTTTTCCTGATTTGTCCTCTGGTCAGGTGTTTCAGGTTACTGGTGTTACCCCTTTACAGGTAAAAGAACATTAACCCTTAGCTATCTGTTTATGACATGCCCCCCAAATTGCAGACAGTGGGGAACCTCACTGGCGGAGATTTCCTCCTAGAACTTTAAAATAAACAGATTAATATAACACATGCACCTTTACATATACCACTAAATATATAACTAACAGACTTTTACATTTTAAGAACACTTTTTAACTACTGGATTCTGGGAAACTCTCACGGGAGAGAGCATTGGCTACTTTGTTAGAAGCTTCTGAGATGTGCTGAATTTTAAAATTAAAATCTTGGAGAGCTAAACTCCAACGAAGAACTTTTTTGTTGTTCCCCTTGGCAGTATGAAGCCACTTTAGCGCAGCATAGTCAGTTTGTAGCTGGAACCGCCGTCCCCAAACATATGGGCGTAGCTTTTCCAGGGCGTACACAATGGCATAGCATTCCTTTTCACTGACTGACCAGTGACTTTCCCTCTCAGACAGTTTCTTGCTGAGAAACACGACAGGGTGGAAGTTGTGATCCGTTGCTTCCTGCATGAGAACTGCTCCTATACCATGCTCAGATGCATCCATGGTTACTAGGAATGGCCTGTCAAAGTCCGGGGCCCTGAGCACAGGGTCAGACATGAGTGTTGCTTTAAGTTGGGTAAAGGCCTTTTGACACTCATCAGTCCACTTAACTACATTTGGCTGGGTCTTTTTGGTCAGGTCGGTCAGTGGGGCAGCGATTTGGCTGTAGTGTGGTACAAATCACCTGTAGTACCCGGTCAAGCCTAAGAAGGATTGAACCTGTTTCTTAGACTTTGGGACAGGCCACTTTTGGATAGCATCCACCTTGGCCTGTAGGGGGTTTATGGTTCCTCGACCCACCTGGTGTCCCAGGTAAGTCACTCTGTTTTGGCCTATTTGACACTTTTTGGCCTTAACAGTTAGTCTGGCCTGACTGATGCGCTCAAAGACCTTTTCCAGGTATAGTAGGTGTTCGGGCCAGGAGTCTGAAAAAATGGCTACATCATCGAGGTAGGCAACTGCATATTCGCCCAGTCTTGCTAGTAGACCATCTACCAGCCTCTGGAAGGTGGCAGGTGCATTTCGAAGGCCGAAAAGAAGGACATTAAATTCATACACCCCTGCATGTGTGACGAATGCTGACCTCTCCTTGGCAGGTTCATCTAGCGGTACTTGCCAGTACCCCTTGGTTAAGTCTATTGTAGAGATGAACTGGGCACGTCCCAACTTCTCCAATAGCTCATCGGTGCGTGGCATTGGATAGTTGTCCGGACGAGTTACCGCATTTAGCTTACAGTAGTCCACGCAAAAGCGTATTTCCTCATCCAGTTTGGGTACCAGAACCACTGCCCATGCACTGGTAGATGAGCGGATTATACCCATCTGTAGCATGTTCTAGATCTCCCATTCTATAGCAGCTTGGGCATGAGGAGACACCCGGTAGGGTGGGGTTCTAATGGGGTGAGCATTACCAGAGTCAATGGAGTGGTATACCTGTTCAGTCCGTCCTGGGGTGGCTGAGAACAATGGGGCGAAGCTAGTGCACAGCTCCTTGATTTGTCGCCGCTGCAGACGTTCCAGGGTGGTTGAGAGGTTCACCTCTTCCATGCCACCGTCTTTTTTCCCGTTGTAGTAGATACCGTCAGGCCACTCAGCATCATCTCCCTGGACTGTAAACTGACAAACCTGTAAGTCTCTGGAATAGAAAGGCTTGAGAGAATTAACATGGTACACTCTGGGCTTTAGTGAGGAATTGGGAAATGCTATGAGGTAGTTCACAGTTCCCAGGCGCTCTTGGACCGTGAATGGCCCTTCCCATGATGATTCCATCTTATGGGCCTGTTGCGCCTTCAAGACCATAACCTGGTCTCCTACTTTGAAGGAATGTTCTCTGGTATGTCTGTCATACCAGGCTTTTGCTCTTCCTGAGCATCCTTTAGGTTTTCTTTAGCAAGGGCTAAAGAGTGTCGGAGGGTGCTTTGTAGGTTGCTTACAAAGTCCAGAATGTTGGTTCCTGGAGAAGGCGTAAACCTCTCCCATTGCTGCTTCACCAACTGTAATGGCCGCTTAACCTCGTGACCATACACAAGTTCAAACGGTGAAAACCCTAAACTGGGATGTGGTACAGCCCTGTAGGCAAACAGCAACTGCTGCAACACTAGATCCCAATTATTGGAGTGTTCGTTGACGAATTTTCGTATCATGGCCTCCAAAGTTCCATTAAACCTTTCCACCAGGCCATTGGTTTGATGGTGGTACGGGGTGGCAACCAAGTGGTTCACCCCATGAGTTTTCCACAGTTTTTGCATGGTCCCTGCCAGGAAATTAGATCCTGAATCTGTAAGGATGTCAGAGGCCAACCTACCCTGGCAAAAATGTCTGTTAGGGCCTGACACACAGCGTTAGCCCTGGTGTTGCCTAGAGCTACTGCTTCTGGTCATCGGGTAGCAAAGTCCACGAAAGTCAGTACGTACTGCTTTCCTCTGGGCGTCTTTTTTGGGAAAGGACCAAGAATATCCAGAGCTACTTGCTGAAATGGGACCTCAATTATGGGGAGTGGCTGGAGAGGGGCCTTGACCTGGTCTTGGGGTTTTCCCACTCTTTGGCATACCTCACAAGACCGGACATACTTGGCAACGTCCTTGCCCATCCCCTCCCAGTGGAAGGACTTCCCCAGCCAGTCCTTGGTTCTGTTCACCCCAGCATGGCCACTGGAATGATCATGGGCTAAGCTTAAGAGCTTCCCCTGGTAGTTAGTTGGAACCACCAACTCTTTTTGCGGCTGCCATTCTTCCCGGTGTCCACCAGAAAGAATCTCCTTGTATAAAAGTCCTTGGTCTACAACAAACCAGGATCGATTAGAAGAGCTGACAGGCAATGGGGTGCTCCGTGCTGCCGCCCAAGCTTTCTGAAGGCTGTCATCTGCTTCCTGCTCAGTCTGGAACTGTTTTCTTGAGGCTGGGGTCACCAGTTTTTTCTCAGACTGGGGACTTGGGCTTGGTCCCTGTGGAAGCAATGTAGGTGATGGGGTTGTTTCCGTTGCTGGTGAACCACTCTCCGCTGGTGCACCTGAGGGTATTTCAGGCTCTGGCTGAGCCTTTTGGGTACGGCTGTCTGTTGCTTCTGCCAGTTCTGGCTCGCTGGTGCCCTCTGGCGTGGAGTTTGAAGATGTGGTTGCAATTGCTGGTGCTGGTTGCTGTTCCAGTTCCGGGCCTGGGACTGGAGGTTCTGTGGCTGTTTCAGTGGTTGGCATGGAATCTGGGTCCACTACCTCTGTCTGGATCTGTGGTAACACAGACGGGGCGTCTGTGGACGGCTCAGGAACAGGAATGGGTCTGGAAGCTTGCCTAGTTTGGCTACATGTAACCATTTCCACTCGCTTGACCCGCTTCACCTGGTTGGCCAAGTTTTCCCCCAGTAGCATGGGGATGGGATAGTTGTCATGAACTGCAAAAGTCCACACTGCTGACCAGCCTTTGTACTGGACAGGCAGTTTAGCTGTAGGCAAGTCTACAGCTTGTGACATGAAGGGGTAAATTATCACTTGGGCCTTTGGGTTCATGAATTTCGGGTCTACGAAGGATTGGTGGATAGCTGACACTTGTGCCCCCGTGTCTCTCCACGCAGTAGCCTTCTTTCTGCCCACTCTCAAATTTTCCCTTCGCTCCAAGGGTATTTGAGAGGCATCTGGGCCTGGGGATCTTTGGTGTGATGGTGGTGTAATGAACTGCACTCGGTTGGCGGTCTTTGGGCAGTTGGCCTTGATATGTCCCAGTTCATTACATTTAAAGCATCTTCCATCTGACTGGTCACTGGGTCGAGCTGGGTTACTGGAGACTCGTGAGGTGGAAGAATAGTGTGTCTGTGGCTTTCCTTGGGTTGTAGGTGGGGTGTTTGGTTGTCCTCGGTTGTAGGGTTTATGGTCGGTGTGCCCTCTGGGGTATTCGTTCCGCTTGACAGTAGCTTTCGTGCTTTTTGCCACTTCCATCCATCTAGCTCCAATCTCCCTCGCCTCGGTGAGATTTTTGGGTTTTCCATCTTGTATGTACCGTGTTATGTCCTCAGGAACACCATCCAAGAACTGCTCCATTTGTATGAGGAGGTGTAGTTCTTCCAAGGATTTAACATTGTGTCCTGATATCCAGGCCTCATAATTTTTCCCAACGTAGTAGGCATGTTTGGGAAATGACACATTTGGTTTCCACTTTTGGGTTCTGAAACGCCGATGGGCATGATCCGGGGTTATCCCCATTCTGTATCTGGCCTTGGTTTGAAAAAGTTTCTAGTCGTTCATTTTCTCCTGAGGCATTTCAGCTGCCACCTCTGCTAAAGGTCCACTGAGCTGTGGCCTCAATTCTACCATGTACTGGTCTTCAGGGATGCTGTACCCAAGACAGGCTCTTTCAAAATTTTCAAAGAAGGCCTCGGTGTCATCACCTGCCTTGTAGGTGGGAAATTTCCTGTGCTGTGGAACAAGTATTGGCGAAGGGTTGTTAGGATTGGCTGTTTTGTTGCTTAGCCTTTTCTAATTCCAGGGCCTGTCAGTGGGCTTCCCTCTGGAGTTCCCACTCTTTCTCTTTTATTTCCAGCACTCTCCTGTGGGCTGCCTCTCTTTCTCTTTCTCTTAGCTCCATCTCTTGTAGTTTTTTTTCCATATCTCGCCTGTTGTCTGCCTCTTTGATTTGGTCTTCGGCCTCCATTTTTGTCTTGTTAGGCATGGTTCCTGTTTTCTTGTGTTGGGGTGCCCTCCAGTGTTTTTTGTCTGAACTGCTGGCTCTGTTGTCTCCTGGGGTCTGCCTAGCAACAGTGCCTTTTTCCCTTTCTTCCTCTAGCTAATTTTTTCAATGTAAAGTAAACCAGAAAAACCACTTTATTTGCATGTGTATTGCTGGATACTTGTCTCACAATGGGAGTGCTATTGTGTCACAAAAGACCCGTAATAGTTCCTTAATGGTTCCTTGCTTACTATGCAAGCCAAAACTGCAAGAGAGAGCAGAAAAAAAAAGTCTCTCTGGTTCCTTTTAAAACCAAACCCTCTCTGCTTAAAAGCCCCTAGCAGAGAAAAGAAAAATATAATATTCCTACTGGCTTCTGGATTCTATCTATCCCACAACGCTGCCACTCATGTCATAACATATTTCCCAGATTTGGACCTTAGCGTCCACAATATGGGTGTTAGCATCAAAACCTCCAAGCTTAGTTACCAGCTTGGACCTGGTAAAGCTGCCACCATCCAAAAAATTAGAGTGTTTTGAGGAACTCTGGTACCCCCAATAACCTTCCCTAGGGACCCCAAGACCCAAATTCCTTGAGTCTTACAACAAAGGGGAATAAACCCTTTCCCTCCCCTTCTCCCTTCCAGGTGTTCCCTCCCTGGGTTCCTGGAGAGATACACAGAAGCAAGCTCCGTGAATCTAAACAGAGGGACTCCACCCTCCCTATCTCCAGTCCTGGAAACACAAGTACTTCCCTCTTCACCCAGAGGGTATGCAAAGTCAGGCTTAGTAAATCTAACACAAAGAGATTTCCCCCCCGACTTCTTCCTCCCACCAATTCCCTGGTGAGTTGCAGACTTAATTCCCTGGAATTCCCACTAAAGAAAAACTCCAACAGGTCTAAAAAAGAAAGCTTTATAAGAAGAAAGAAAAATACATAAAAATGGTCTCTCTGTATTAAGGTGACAAATACAGGGTCAATTGCTTAAAAGAAATATGAATAAACAGCCTTATTCAAAAAATACAATTCAAAGCACTCCAGCAACTACACACATGTAAATACAAAAGAAAAAAAAACAATAAACCCCTATTGTTTTATGATCTTTGTACTCACAACTTGGAAACAAAAGATTAGAAAGGCAGGAGACAGAAAAAATCCCTCTCATAGCCGAGAGAGTACAGGCACAAGACAAAGAACAAATAACTCAGACACAAAACTTCCCTCCACCCAGATTTGAAAAAGTCTTGTTTCCTGATTGGTCTTCTGGTCAGGTGTTTCAGGTTACTGGTATTACCCCTTTACAGGTAAAAGAACATTAACCTTTAGCTATCTGTTTATGACAGCCTCCTGCACCCATATTGCCCCACAGAGAACTCTCTTACCCTCACCTGGATCCCCCCACACTATTTCCCTCTATACTGGGATCCTGCTGCCGGGCTGAGCCTGCTCACCCACTCCTGGTGCACCTGGCACAGGAGACAGGGCCCCAGGGTGTTTCTGGGACAAGCCTGGCCCTTGCACCATGTCAGAGTCAGGTGCAGCCTTACTGCGGAGTCCCTGTCCAGGGGTAGGGTGGGGGACAGCTGCAGGGTGATCTCACACCTCCATGCAGCCAGTGTTCTGTGCTCCCCATTGTCACATTGCAGCTTCCACATTTATTTATTGACAAATAAAAATTTGCAGAATTTTAAAATATTGTTCACAGAATTTTTATTTTTTTGGTGCAGAATCTCCTCAGCAATATGGGGTGTTATGCAACTGTGATGGTGGGACTGTGAGGAGGGTGGTGGGACATGGGGAGGTCTATGCGTGGGGAGTGCGGGACAAGCAGTGTGGTGTTCAGGGTGTTGTGCAGCTGTGATGGTGGGACTATGAGGAAGATGGTGGCATCTGGGGAGATCTATGGGTGGGAGGCGAGCAGTGTGGTGGGCAGGGTTCTGTGCAGCTGTAAAGGTGGGACTGTGAGGAGGGTGGTGGGACGTAGGGAGGTCTATGGGTGGGGGGTACTGGGCAAGCGGTGTGCTGGGCAGGGTGCTGGGCAAATGTGATGGTGGGACTGTGAGGAGGGTGGTGAGATGTAGGAAGGCCTATGGGTGAGGGGCGAGCGGTGTGGTGTGCAGGGTGCTCTGCAGTTGTATTGGGAGGCCAGTGGGGGAGGTCTATGGGAGGGGTGGGGGCTGGGCATGGAGATTTGTGGTGGAGGTCTCTGGGTGAGGGGGCGCTGGGCATAAGGGTGAGGCACTGGGCAGGGGGGCGATGTGGTGTGGGCCCGCCCTCAAGGGAGGGGACACGCTGACAGCACAGGACTGTGCAGGCCAGTATGCGTCTGGCAGCTGCAGGTTTGTAAACAGAGCCCTCCTGCTGGGCCGCGCGGAGCGGGGCTGCTCCTGTCACACTGTGCCTCATTGCCCCCAGCTCACCCTTCACTCTGGAGACTGACCATCCCACCCCCGCACCTTCCCCCATGGGGACACACAAATATGTTTGGCACCAAGCCCACAAAAAGTTAATCCGGCTTTGGCCCCAACACGTAAAGGAGTCAGCCCGATTGGACACAATCCTATTTCCCCAGGTTCTGCCCCCACTTGCACCCTGTACACCATCCGATCTGGGTGAGTCTCGAGGCATGAGCCGGCTGATGGATTCCGCTGCGGTGGAGCAGCCGTAAATGAGTTCTCCCAGTCACGCTTTGCAGTGTCTCAGTTCATTGGGAGCAGCGCTGACCCATCCAGGGGAGAGCAGAGAAGCGAGGGAGAGCCAGAAATGCACAAACAACCCCTGTGCCTGGTGAGACAGATGAGGCTGCTCTTTCTGAATTGGTGTGAATTTCCCATCAACTCAGGATGCCTCCCAAGCAGTACTGCGGTCCCCCAACCTCACTGGGTGGGGGGATGGGGACATGGATGTTTGAATGGACATCTCCTTTGGTAAACAAGATTTTCTGCAGGAAAAGACACGAATCCTGAAATCCAAATGCAGGGGAAAGGCCCACTGGTCCTGCTTGGTGATGGGAGTTTTAGCAGCTGGAAATTGAGCAACAAGTGAGTAAGGGCCTCAGGGTTTGCCGCAAGGGTGGTAACATTTACCTTCGATCCTGAGCGTGAAGCAGCAACCTCTCTGCTGAAGGTGACTGGGTCTGGGGAGCAGGATCTAACTACTCCTCTTAGTCTCTGCATGCTCTCAGTCACTCTGCAGGATGTCTCCAGGCTCCCAGTGGAGCTTGACTCTGTGCATGAAGTGAAATGCCTCCGACTCTGGGTTCTTGTAGGATTAATAAGAGAAAGCAGCCTCCCCCCAAGTCTTTCTGCTTCAGGGCTCTCCCTGGAGAGTTAATTGCAGGGATTTGGGGAGTTAATTATACACCTTCTGTTAAATCAATGTAAACATCAGGAATGAAGTCATTGGCATGCTGATTTCCAGGGGAATTTCCTTTCAGCACCGGTGTGTATGGGGGAACGAGGAGTAAATAGCCAGCCCATCGGTAACCACACTTAGCCCTAGCAGTAGTGCAGCTATGCCCATGGGCTGCAAAGGACTCCACAGTGAAAAAGAATTATCTGCGTCCTCCTCTGACACTGGGGGAAACTGAGGCACAATGAGTGACTGCCTTAAGTTGCAGAACAGGTCAGTGACAGCCAGGAATAAAAGCCAAGTAGCTTTCAGATTGCCTCACTCCTTATTCAGGACCCTAGCCACTGGGCTATGCTGCCCTTTGGGTGCCAGCAGGCTGTTCATGGGATGAGAAATTTAGAGACTAATGAGTGTTTCTAGGAACATAGATAAATAGATAGATAGATAGATAGGGTTTGACCTATAATAAACAATAAGTATGATCTTGTGGTTAACAGACCAAAATGAGAGTAGAAAAAAATGGCTTCCATTCCAGTTGTCCCAGACTCCCTGTATGACCATGGGCAGGTCCTTTGTGGTGAGATGGAGGGCAGCAAAACTTATTAACCATTTGGACATCAAAGCGACCATATTTTTCAGAGTGCTCATCAGTAGCTCCCCATGGAAATTCAATGGGATGCGGGTGCCTAATTCCCTTAGGCATTGAAAATCACGGCCACGGGGCTGAATCCTGCTCCTCTTGCTCTGATCACTTTAAATTAGGAGCCACGCCGCTGAGGTCACTGTGCCTGATTCTGTTCTCACTCACATAACATAAGAACATAAGAACGGCCGTACCGGATCAGACCAAAGGTCCAACTAGCCCAATATCTGTCCACCAACAGTGGCCAATGCCAGGTGCCTCAAAGGGAGTGAAGCTAACAGGCAATGATCAAGTGATCTTTCTCCTCTCTCACTTACACCGGTTCAGATCTGGAGTAATGCCACTGACCCCCGTGCTGCTCCACCAGCTTCAGACTGGTTTAAGTGAGAATGAGATTTAATAGCAAAACATCCATTGACTAGATAATACTCAGTCCTGCTATGAGTCCAGGGGACCAGACTAGATGATTTCTCAAGGTCCCTTCCAGTCCTGTGATTATATGGTTCGGTGGGAGCAGAAGAATAAGGGAGCTTTGTAGCCAATCAGAACTCAATGTCCTAGGTCTCTCCTTCTCAGAGTATTCTCCCTGGTTCACCAGTGTCACCTGCCCCGGTGTTCAGCCCATGTACAAAAACCTGTGCTAGTGTTGCCAGACACACAGACAAATGTGTCCCATGGACTCGACTAGAGCTACAGCTTTGTATGTTTTATTCCCAATAGACAGAGTCTTTTTTTCCCATAAAATTTCAATAAAACCAAAAACATTCATAGATT
The DNA here is from genome assembly GCF_025201925.1 of Gopherus flavomarginatus. Lineage (NCBI taxonomy): Eukaryota > Metazoa > Chordata > Testudines > Testudinidae > Gopherus > Gopherus flavomarginatus. Next base: position 11,156,671 of record NC_066627.1, on the reverse strand, counting down.
TAGATTCCCTGGTGAGAAGGGACCATGGTGATCATCTATTCTGACCTCTTGACCTCCCATATAGCATAGGCAAGAGAACTTCCCCACAATAATTCCTTGAAAAGTTTGCTTAGAAAAACACCCAATATTGATTTAAAAATTGTCAGTAATGGAGAATCCAACTCAACCCTTGGTAAGTTGCGCCAATGGTTAATTAATGTTACCATTAAAAGTGCACAGTTTGGAGGCAAGGGTCATCTCATTCTATTTCTGTACAGCAGCTGGCACAAAGAATGGAAGCTGGTGCTGGGTGAGGATTGCTGGAGTGGGAATGGAAATGTTTGGGGTTACTGGGGCCTGGGTAGCGGTATCAGCAGTAATTAGGGATGTGTGAGGGCTACTAGGGTGCTAGGTGGGGCTATTGGGTTCAATGATATTTGGAGCTACTGAGGGATGGGTGGGGTATTATGTTTGATGGGGATATTTTGGGATTACTGGGGACTGGGTGGGTATCTGTGGTTATCTAGGGATATTTGGGAGTTACTGAGGATAGAGGGCTATTGGGTTCAATGGGGATGTTTGGGAGCTACTGGGAGCTGGTTGGGGGTATTGGGTTTGATAGGGCTGTTTGAGGGTTACTGGGAACTGGATGCGGTATCCATGGTTAGCTGGAGACATTTGGGGGTTACTGGGCATTGGGTGGGGGTATTGAGTTTGATGGGGATATTTGGGGGATATTGGGGGCTGGGTGGAGATATTGGGTTCAATGGGGCTATTTGGGTATTAGTGGGGGGCTGGGTAGGGGTATTGGGTTTGTTGGGGATATTTAGCGGTTACTGGGGGCTGGTTGGGCATATTGGGTTTGATGGGGATATGTAGGGGCTGCACAGGATTGTCTGAGGTTAGCTGGAATTTGGGGGTAACTGGGTGTTGGGTGGGGGTGTCTGGGGGAAGCTGGGGGATACGGAGGTTGTGTAAAGTATTTGCTTTTGGCAGTTTCAGTTCCCTTTCAATGTTATTGACTCTCCTATTATTCTTGTGTTAGGAAACAGGGAGAAGACAGGCTCCCAAGCTGTTTCCAACACCTTCCATTATTTTCCTAAGTTCATTACTGAATAGTATTTGGAATGAGATCAAATATTGGTGTATGTTGGGTATCTAACTTGAGTAGGCTCCTTATGAAATCCAGGACAAGATAGTGATCTATCTGCATACCCACCCCTCTATCTACCTCTCTGACCATCCATCTGGCCATGTTAGGTATTTACATGTTCCTCACCAATTTATTAGGTGAGGGTGAGATGCTAATAACCTACTCACATTGAGTAGCACCGACCTCCATCTGGGCTTACATTGATTTCAAAGGGATAATTCCAGGAGTGCAGTTCTACTCAGAGTTAACAGTTTACTAGGTGTCTAGGGAAACTATCTTCAGACGGTTAAACTTTTGGAGGCTGTTACCTGTTGTTGTACTCTGAGTTAGCAGTGGAGCTAGTGATGTGTTGGGGAAGAGGAATTATGTTTGATATAGAGATGGCAACCTGAAATACAACATGGCCCCAAGGTGGGGAATTGGAGGTGACATCTGTGTCAGGACAGACGTTCAGCATGATGGACAAAATCTGTAAACATCTATCTCAGCTCAAATGGATTTGGCTTGTTGTACATCCATGTATACCAATGTTGATATCCTCATCCTAGGATCTGGATGACAATGTGCCTCAGTTTCCCTCCACTCATAGATAGTTGGGTGGACACAACATCTGCATTCTGAAGCCTTTAGTCATTTTTTGTTGTTCTTCTCTGGACTTTCTCCAATTTCTCCAAATTTTTCCTGAAATGCGGTTCCCAGAACTGGACACAATACTCCAGTTGAGGCCGTATCATTGTGGAGAAGAGCAGAAGAATTACTTCTTGTGTCTTGCTGACAACACTCCAGCTAATACATCCCAGAATAATGTCATTTTTTGCAATAGTGTTACACTGTTGACTCATATTTAGCTTGTCGTCCACTGTGACCCCCAGATCCTTTTCCGCAGTACTCCTTCCTAGGAGGCCATTTTCCATTTTGTGTGTGTGCAACTGATCGTTCCTTTCTAAGTGGAGTACTTTACATTTGTCCTTATTGAATTTCCTCCTATTTACTTCAGACCATTTCTCCATTTTGTCCAGATCATTTTGAATTTTAATCCTGTTCTCCAAAGCACTTGTAACCCCTCTCAGCTTGGTATTGTCCTCAAACTTTATAAGTGTACTGTCTAGACCATTATCTAAATCACTGATGAAGCTATTTAACAGAATTGGACCAAGGACTAATCCTTCTGGTACTCCACTTGCTATGCTTTTCCATCTTGACTGTGAACCACTGATGACTCTAGGGATGATTTTTCAAACGGTTATGCACCACCATATAGTAGTTCTATCTAAGTCAGGGTTTCTCAAACAGGGGTCGCTGCTTGTGTAGGGAAAGCCCCTGGCGGGCCAGGCCGGTGTGTTTACCTGCCCTATCCACAGATAGAGTCGATCGCAGCTCCCACTGGCCACAGTTTGCTGCTCTGGGCATATGGGAGCTGCTGGAAGCGGTGGCCAGTAAGTGCCTCGGCCAGCGCCGCTTCCAGCAGTTCCCACTGGCCCGAAGCAGTGAACCGTGGCCAGTGGGAGCTGCGATCCGCCAGACCTGTGGATGGGGCAGGTAAACACACTGGTCTGGCCAGCAAGGGGCTTTCCCTACACAAGCGGTGACCCCTTGTCATAAACAGATAAGAAAAGTTAATAGCACAGAAGTACTTTATATCTCTTTGACTGTAAAGGGTTAACAAGTTCAATAAGCCTGGCTGTCACCTGACCAGAGGACCAATCAGAGGACAGGATACTTTCAAATCTTGAGAGAGGGAAATTTTTGTGCTGTGCTGTTAGTTTTGGTTGTTGTTCACTCTGGGGGCTCAGAGGGACCAGACGTGCAGCCAGGTTTCTTTCCAATCTCTCCGATACAGGCTCTTATAGATTCAGAATAGTGAGTACGAGGTACATGAAGCGAGTTAGGCTTATGTTTGTTTTCTTTATTTGCAAATGTGTATTTGGTTGGAAGGAGTTCAAATTGGTATTTTGCTGAAAAGATTTTAATTTGTACTTGTATACTTAGGCTGGGAGAGTATTCCCAGTGTCTATAGCTGAAAGACCCTGTACCTATTCCATTTTTTTTTAAATTTACAAAGATAATTTTTACTGTTTTTTCTTTCTTTAATTAAAAGCTTTTCTTGTTTAAGAACCTAATTGTTTTTTTATTCTGGTGAGACCCCAGGGGTCTGGGTCTGGATTCACCAGGGAATTGGTGGGGAGAAAGGAGGGAAGAGGGGGAGAGAGGCTAATTTCTCTCTGTGCCAGGATTACTTTCTCTCAGGAAGAGTCTGAGAGGGAGAAAGAGAAGGAGGGAGGAAGGTAAATTGTGCTCTCTGTTTTGTGATTCAAGGTGTTTGAATCACACAGTGATCTTCCAGGGTAACACAGGGAGGGGAAGCCTGGGAGAGATAATGTTAGGGGAAAGGGTCTACTTTCCTTGTGTTGAGATCCAGAGGGTCTGGGTCTTGGGGGTCCCCGGGCAAGGTTTTGGGGGGACCAGAGTGTACCAGGCACTGGAATTCCTGGTTGGTGGCAGCGCTACAGGTTCTAAGCTGGAATTGCGCTTAGAGGAACTCATGCTGGTACCCCATCTTTTGGATGCTAAGGTTCAGAATGGGGAATTGAACCATGACATTGTGTGCAGCGTGTGGGATAGATAGATAAGACAGAATCCAAAAGCCAGTGAGGTTTTTATTTCTCTCCCTGCTAGCTATCTGCAAGCAGACTGAGAGGTTTGGGTTTAAAAGCAAAAGCCTGTAGGATTTTTTCTTTCTCTTTCCCTGCTAGCTGTGGGTAAAGCAGGCTAGAGGAGATTGTTTTAAAAGCAAAGGTCTGCAGGTTTTTTGGTCTTTCCCTTCTGAGTACTCTGAAGGCAGAGGCACTAGGGTTTAACAAGGATCTTTGTTAAACAAAGGCACTCCAGTTGTGAGTCACCATACACTAGCAAAACACATTTGCAAATGAATGGTTTTTTTTTCTTTCTAACTCTGTCTGGAATAGCTAGGTAGAAGGAGTTAAAAAAAAGACTCTGTAGCTAAGCAACCTGAAGAAGGCAACAGAAAATCAGCATTTCAAGCAGTAAACAGCAGAGGGCGCCCAAGCACAAGGAAGCCGGAAGTATGAGTTCCAAGGAACGGGCAAAACTGGAGGCAGAGGAAATAATCAAAGACGCAGACCACAGGAGAGACATGGGAAAAAAACTACAAGAGATGGAGCTGAGAGAAAGAGAAAGAGAGGCTGCCCACAGGAGAGAATTGGAACTCCTGAGGGAGGCCCACCGGCAGGCCCTGGAATTAGAACAGGCTAAGCAGAAGAACGCAGCTGGTCCTAGCAACCCTTCGCCAGTTATTGTTCCACATCCCAAGAAATTTCCCACCTACAAGGCAGGTGATGACACTGAGGCCTTCCTAGAAAATTTTGAAAGGATCTGCCATGGGTACAGCATCTCTGAGGACCAGTACATGATAGAGCTGAGGCCACTGCTCAGTGGAGCCTTAGCAGAGGTGGCAGCTGAAATGCCTAAGGAGAACATGAACAATTATAAACTTTTTCAAACCAAGGCCAGATACAGAATGAGGATAACACCTGAACATGCCCGTCGGCGGTTCAGAACCCTAAAATGGAACCCAGATGTATCATTCCCCCGACACGCCTACCACATTGGAAAGAATTATAATGCCTGGATATCAGGAGCCAATGTTAAATCTCTGGACGACATGCACCTCCTAATACAATTGGAGCAGTTCTTAGAGGGTGTTCCTGAAGAAATCGAAAGGTACATCCTAGATGGGAAGCCCAAAATGGTAACTGAGGTGGGGGAGATTGGAGCCAGATGGATGGAAGTGGCAGAAAAGAAAAAAGCTACTGTCAAGGGGGGCGACTACCCCAGAGGGCACACCAACAATAAACCCTATCACCGAGGGCAACCCAGGACCCCGCCTACAACCCAAGGAAAGCCGCCGACGCCCTATTCTCTCACCTCACCAATCTCCAGTAACCCACCTCGGCCCAGTGACCAGTCAGCTGGGCTATGCTTCAAGTATAATGAGCTGGGACATATAAAGGCCAACTGCCCCAAGAACCCCAACCGAGTGCAGTTCATTATATCTCCATCACTCCAAAGATCCCCAGGCCCAGATGCCTCTCAAATACCCTCGGAGCGAAGGGAAATTTTGACAGTGGATGGGAAGAAGGTTATCACGTGGAGAGACATGGGGGCACAAGTGTCAGCTATCCACCAATCCTTAGTGGACCCCAAATTCATCAACCCAAAGGCCCAAGTGACAATTTACCCCTTCATGTCACAAGCGGTAAACTTGCCTACAGCTAAACTGCCTGTCTAGTACAAAGGCTGGTCAGGAATGTGGACTTTTGCAGTCTATAACAATTATCACATCCCCATGCTACTGGGGGAAGACTTGGCCAACCAGGTAAAGTGGGCCAAGAGGGTGGGAATGGTTACATGCAGCCAAGCCAGGCAAGCTTCCAGACCCATCCCTGTTCCTGAGCCGTCCACAGGAGCCCCGTCTGTGTTACCAAAGACCCAGACAGAGGTAGTGGACCCGGATTCCCTGTCAATAACTGCAACAGCCACAGTACTTCCAGTCCCAGACCCGAACCTGGAAATGCAACCAGCACCAGAACCATTGCCAGCATTGGCGCCAGCCCTTGCAAACACATCTTCAACCCCAATGCCAGAGGGCGCCAGTGAGCCTGAACTGGCAGAAGCAGCAGACAACCATAGCCAAGAGGCTCAGCCAGAGCCTGAAATACCACCTGGTGCACCAGCGGAGAGCGGTTCACCAGCAAAGGAATCAACACCATCACTTACATCGCTTCCAGAGGAACTAAGCCCAAGTCCACAGTCTAAGGAAGAACTGGTGTCTCCAGCTTCAAGGGAACAGTTCCAGACTGAGCAGGAAGCAGATGACAGCCTTCAGAAAGCTTGGGCGGCTGAACGAAGTACCCCACCGCCTCTCAGCTCTTCTAATCGATCCCAGTTTGTTATAGAACAAGGGCTTTTATATAAAGAGACTCTTTCTGGTGGACACTAGGAAGACTGGCATCCACAAAAACAGTTGGTGGTTACAACTAGGTATCAGGGGAAGCTCTTAAGCTTAGCCCATCATCATCCCACTGGCCATGCTGGGATGAACAGAACCAAAGACAGGTTGGGGAAGTCCTTCCACGAGGGGATGGGCAAGGATGTTGCCAAGTATGTCCAGTCTTGTGAGGTGTGCCAAAGAGTGGGAAAGCCCCAAGACCAGGTCATGGCCCCTGTCATAACCTAGTCCCAGATTTGGACCTTAGCGTCCAAAATATGGGGATTAGCATGAAAACCTCCAAGCTTAGTTACCAACTTGGACCTGGTAAAGCTGCCACCACCCAAAAAATTAGAGTGTTTTGGGGCACTGTGGTCCCCCTAGAAACGTTCCCTGGGGACCCCAAGACCCAAATCCCTTGAGTCTCACAACAAAGGAAAATAAACCTTTTCCCTTCCCCCCTCCAGGTGTTCCTGGGGAGATACACAGAAGCAAGCTTCGTAAATCTAAACAGAGGGATTCCACCCTCTCTATTTCCAGTCCTGGAAACAGAAGAACTTCCCTCTTCACCCAGAGGGTATGCAAAGTCAGGCTAATAAATCTAACACACACAGATTTCTCTTGACTTCTGCCTCCCACCAATTCCCTGGTGAGTACAGACTCAATTCCCTGGAGTTCCCCACTAAAGAAAAACTCCAACAGGTCCTAAAAAGAAAGCTTTATATAAAAAGAAAGAAAAAATAAAAAAAAATGGTCTCTCTGTATCAAGGTGACAAATACAGGGTCAATTGCTTAAAAGAAATATGAATAAACAGCCTTATTCAAAAAGAATACAATTTAACACATTCCAGCAACTACACACATGTAAATACAAAAAAAACCATATAAATCACTATCTGATCTTTTGTACTTACAACTAGGAAACAGAAGATTAGAAAGGCAGGAGACAGAAAAAATCCCTCTCATAGCCGAGAGGGAGTACAGGCAGAAGACAAAGAACTCAGACACAAGCTTCCCTCCACCCAGATTTGAAAAAGTCTGGTTTCCTGATTGGTCCTCTGGTCAGGTGTTTCAGATTACTTCTTTCCAGGTGTAAGAGACGTTAACCCTTAGCTATCTGTTTATGACATGCCCCCCAAATTGCAGACAGTGGGGAAGCTCACTGGCAGCGATTTCCTCCTAGAACTTTAAAATAAACAGATTGATACAACACATGCACCTTTACATATACCACTCAGGATATAACTAACAGACTTCTATATTTTAAGAAAACTTTTTAACTACTGGATTCTGGGAAACTCTAACGGGAGAGTGCATCACCTACTTTGTTAGAAGCTCCTGAGATGTGCTGAATTTTAAAATCAAAATCTTGGAGAGCTAAACTCCAACAAAGAAGTTTCTTGTTGTTCCCCTTGGCAGTATGAAGCCACTTTAGCGCAGCATGGTCAGTTTGTAGCTGGAACCGCCGTCCCCAAACATATGGGCATAGCTTTTCCAGGGCGTACACAATGGCATAACATTCCTTTTCACTGACTGACCAGTGACTTTCCCTTTCAGACAGTTTCTTGCTGAGAAACACGACAGGATGGAAGTTGTGATCCGTTGCTTCCTGCATGAGAACTGCTCCTATACCACGCTCAGATGCATCCGTGGTTACTAGGAATGGCTTGTCAAAGTCCAGGGCCCTGAGTACAGGATCAGACATGAGCATTGCCTTAAGTTGGGTAAAGGCCTTTTGACACTTATCAATCCAGTTAACTGCATTTGGCTGGATCTTTTTGGTCAGGTCGGTCAGTGGGGCAGCGATTTGGCTGTAGTGTGGTACAAATCGCCTGTAGTACCCGGCCAAGCCTAAGAAGGATTGGACCTGCTTCTTGGACCTTGGGACAGGCCACTTTTGGATAGCATCCACCTTGGCCTGTAGGGGGTTTATGGTTCCTCGACCCACCTGGTGTCCCAGGTAAGTCACTCTGTTTTGGCCTATTTGACACTTTTTGGCCTTAACAGTTAGTCCGGCCTGCCTGATGCGCTCAAAGACCTTTTCCAGGTGTAGTAGGTGTTCGGGCCAGGAGTCTGAAAAAATGGCCACATCATCGAGGTAGGCAACTGCATATTCTCCCAGTCCTGCTAGTAGATCATCTACCAGCCTCTGGAAGGTGGCGGGTGCATTTCGAAGCCCAAAAGGAAGGACATTGAATTCATACACCCCCGTATGGGTGACGAATGCTGACCTCTCCTTGGCAGGTTCATCTAGTGGACTTGCCAGTACCCCTTGGTTAAGTCTATTGTAGAGATGAACTGGGCACATCCCAACTTCTCCAATAGCTCATCGGTGCATGGCATTGGATAGTTATCCGGACGAGTTACCGCATTTAGCTTACGGTAGTCCACACAAAAGCATATTTCCCCATCCAGTTTGGGTACCAGAACCACTGGAGATGCCCATGCACTGGTAGATGAGCGGATTATACCCATCTGTAGCATGTTCTGGATCTCCCATTCTATAGCAGCTTGGGCATGAGGAGACATCCGGTAGGGTGGGGTTCTAATGGGGTGAGCATTACCTGTGTCAATGGAGTGGTATGCCTGTTCAGTCCATCCTGGGGTGGCTGAGAACAATGGGGCGAAGCTAGTGCACATCTCCTTGATTTGTCGCCGCTGCAGACGTTCCAGGGTGGTTGAGAGTTCACCTCTTCCACGCCACCGTGTTTTTTCCCGTCATAGTAGACACCATCAGGCCACTCAGCATCATCTCCCTGAACTGTAAACTGACAAACCTGTAAGTCTCTGGAATAGAAAGGCTTGAGAGAATTAACATGGTACACTCTAGGCTTTAGTGAGGAATTGGGAAATGCTATGAGGTAGTTCCCAGTTCCCAGGCGCTCTTGGACCGTGAATGGCCCTTCCCATGATGCTTCCATCTTATGGGCCTGTTGCGCCTTCAAGACCATAACCTGGTCTCCTACTTTGAAGGAACGTTCTCTGGTATGTCTGTCATACCAGGCCTTTTGCTCTTCCTGAGCATCCTTTAGGTTTTCTTTAGCAAGGGCTAAAGAGTGTCGGAGGGTGCTTTGTAGGTTGCTTACAAAGTCCAGAATGTTAGTTCCCGGAGAAGGCGTAAACTCCTCCCATTGCTGCTTCACCAACTGTGATGGCCCCTTAACCTCGTGACCATACACAAGTTCAAACGGTGAAAACCCTAAACTGGGAAACAGAAGATTAGAAAGGCAGGAGATAGAAAAATCCTTCCCATAGCCGAGAGGGAGTACAGGCAGAAGACAAAGAACTCAAACACAAACTTCCCTCCACTCAGATGTGAAAAAGTCTGGTTTCCTGATTGGTCCTCTGGTCAGGTGTTTCAGGTTACTTCTTTCCAGGTGTAAGAGACATTAACTCTTAGCTATCTGTTTATGACAGCCCCTCTCCAGCCACTCCGCATAATAGAGGTCCCATTTCAGCGAGTAGCTGTGGATATTTTGGTTCCTTTCCCAAAAAAGACCCCCAGAGGAAGGCAGTACATACTGACTTTCATGGACTTTGATACCCGATGGCCAGAAGCAGTAGCTCTAGGCAACCCTAGGGCTAAAACTGTGTGCCAGGCCCTAATAGACATTTTTGCCAAGGTAGGTTGGCCCTCCGATATCCTTACGGATTCAGGGACAAATTTCCTGGCAGGGACCATGAAAGAACTGTGGGAAACTCATGGGGTGAATCACTTGGTTGCCACGCCATACCACCATCAAATCAATGGCCTGGTGGAAAGGTTTAATGGAACTTTGGGGGCCATGATCCATAAATTCGTGAATGAACACTCCAATGACTGGGACCTAGTGTTGCAGCAGTTGCTCTTTGCTTACAGGGCTGTATCACATCCCAGTTTAGGGTTCTCACCATTTGAGCTTGTGTATGGCCACGAGGTTAAGGGGCCATTACAGTTGGTGAAGCAGCAATGGGAGGGATTTACGCCTTCTCCAGGGACTAATATACTGGACTTTGTAAGCAACCTACAAAGCACCCTCCGACACTTTAGCCCTTGCTAAAGAGAACCTAAAGGATGCTCAGGAAGAGCAAAAGGCCTGGTATGATAGACATACCAGAGAGCGTTCCTTCAAGAGACTTACAGGTTTTTCAGCTCACATCCCAGGGAGGAGATGACGCTGAGTGGCCTGACAGTGTCTACAATAAAGGGAAAAGTGACGGTGGCGTGGAGGAGGTGAACCTCTCCACAACCCTGGAACGTCTGCAGCGGCAACAGATCAAGAAGTTGATGCACACTCCAGTGAAAGTTTCCCAGAATCAACTGGTTAAAATTTGTCCTTGGAAAATGTGGAAAATCTTGTAGTTTTACTTAATTAGTGGCATATGTAAGGATGCATGTGTTTATTGATCTGTTTATTTTAAAATTCTAGCGAGAAATCACTGCCAGTGTACTTCCACACTGTCAGCGATTTGGGGGGCGTGTCATAAACAGATAAGAAAAGTTTATAGCACAGAAGTAGTTTATATCTCTTTGACTGTAAAGGGTTAACAAGTTCAGTAAGCCTGGCTGTCACCTGACCAGAGGACCAATCAGAGGACAGGATACTTTCAAATCTTGAGAGAGGGAAATTTTTGTGCTGTGCTGTTAGTTTTGGTTGTTGTTCACTCTGGGGGCTCAGAGGAACCAGACGTGCAAGCAGGTTTCTCTCCAATCTCTCCTATACAGGCTATTATAGATTCGGAATAGTGAGTATGAGGTAGATAAAGCGAGTTAGGCTTATGTTTGTTTTCTTTATTTGCAAATGTGTATTTGGTTGGAAGGAGTTCAAATTGGTATTTTGCTGAAAAGATTTTAATTTGTACTTGTATACTTAGGCTGGGAGAGTATTCCCAGTGTCTATAGCTGAAAGACCCTGTACCTATTCCATTTTTTTTTAAATTTACAAAGATAATTTTTACTGTTTTTTCTTTCTTTAATTAAAAGCTTTTCTTGTTTAAGAACCTAATTGTTTTTTTATTCTGTTGAGACCCCAGGGGCCTAGGTCTGGATTCACCAGGGAATTGGTGGGGATAAAGGAGGGAAGAGGGGGAGAGAGGCTAATTTCTCTCTGTGCCGGGATTACTTTCTCTCAGGAAGAGTCTGGGAGGGGGAAAGAGAAGGAGGGAGGAAGGTGAATTGTCCTCTCTGTTTTAAGATTCAAGGAGTTTGAATCACAGTGATCTTCCAGGGTGACCCAGGGAGGGGAAGCCTGGGAGAGGCAACGTTGGGGGAAAGGGTCTACTTTCCTTGTGTTGAGATCCAGAGGGTCTGGGTCTTGGTGGTTCCCGGGCAAGGTTTTGGGGGGACCAGAGTGTACCAGGCACTGGAATTCTTGGTTGGTGGCAGCGCTACAGGTTCTAAGCTGGAATTGAGCTTAGAGGAATTCATGCTGGTACCCCATCTCTTGGACGCTAAGGTTCAGAGTGGGGAATTGTACCATGACACCCCTGTTTGAGAAACCCTGATCTAAGTTGTATTTCCCTAGTTTGCTTATGAGAAAGTCATGCAAGACTGTATCAAAAGCCTTACTAAAGTCAAGATGCACCACATGTACAACTTCCCACAATTCAGAAGGCTTGTTATGCTATTAAACAAAGCTATTAGGTTGGAGTTGATAAAATTTGTTCTTGACAAATCCATATTGACTGTTACTCATCACCTTATTATCTTCTAATTGTTTTCTTGGTTATTTACTCCTTTATCTTTCTGAGTATTGAAGTTAAACAGACTGGTCTGTATTTCCCTGGGTTGTCCTTATTTCCCTTTTTATAGATGGGCACTATATTTGCCCTTTTCCACCCCTTTTGAATCGTTCCCATCTTCAATAACTTTTCAAAGGTATTTGCTAATGGGTGAGATGTGTGCTCAGTCAGCTTGAGTATTCTAGAATATATTTCTTCATGCCCTGGCAACTTGAAGACATCTAACTTATCTAAGTAATTTTTATTATTTTTTTCCCAATGGCCTTGATGTTTACGCTGTTTTGACAAACAACATTGTGTTAATTCTCCCATGAATTTAAAAGTGATCATTATCAGTTGCCTCCAGGGAGATCTGAGCAGCAGCAAGAGCCAGCCTGAGGCTGCTTTTCCCTATAAACCCTATAAAAATAGAGCAGGCGTATGAATCAGCCCAGAGCAGCCCATCCTGTCTCTGCAGAGTGAATGAGATTGTCTGAGATAGCAGATTTCAGAGTATCTGCCGTGTTAGTCTGTATCTGCAAAAAGAACAGGAGTACTTGTGGCACCTTAGAGACTAACACATTTATTTGAGCATAAGCTTTTGTGGGCTACAGCCCATGTGATGATGGAAATCAGATCTCATTCTCTACTCCCAGTCTGTATCAATAGAGAGATCGCTGCTTCGTGTTGAGGATTAAAGGTAAGTTGGATCATTTCTGGGCAAAGCCCTGGAAATTTTATGAAGGAAAATTTGACCTATTGGGAAGAAGACCGACCTGATCTGCCCCGCAGGAATGCAATTTGCGTAGACAGTCACCTTTCTTTATCACAGCCCATTCTCCCCTGAGCTGAAACCTTGTAGAAACTGTCTGGGAATACTGAGTTACAACAGCTCACTTCAGAAAAAGGACCCATCACAAAAGTCACCTGCAGTTCCACAGTAACACACATCCACTGGGCTGTAGTTTTGGGTGGATTGTTTTCTCATTTTATCTCTTTCCCCTTTCCTCACCTCAGCAAGGGCTTCTCTCTCTCTCTCTCTCTCTCTCTCTCTCTCTCTCTCTCTCTCTCTGACATCTCATAATTCTCTCAGGTGTCTTCCCTCACTTTCTCAGGCCTGTCTCCAGACTCTCCCGAATGGAGGAGCTAAGATTTTTCATGCTTTCTTGAGCTCAGCCATGTAAGGTCTGGGTTGCCTCCTGTTCCCACCTCTGTGATTGCTGACGGCTCTGAACACCATTCAGGTGAGCATCCATCCGCTCCTACGACCAGTGCACTGTAACAATGAGTTGAAAACTTTAGAAAATAGGAAGCAGGGAAGCCACCTTTTGTCTCTTTGCCATAATTGAGCACTTAGGGCACTCTCCTTACAGATGGGAATCCCCCTGTTCAAACCCTTTATATATATAAAAGAACAACGTAGCATGTCTATGCCTATGAGTGTTATTTGCTTCACAATGGCCAAGAGCCCCTGAGACAGCTGAATGGTAAAACAGAAGGCTCATGCTCTGGTGTGGACTTATGGGAGAGGGTTATTCAAGTGCTGAGGGAATCTTGAAGGGTCAACAGGGAGCTCAGGCACTGGACAGGAGATGCCAGCATTCAGAAGGGTGAGATAGATGGTCTGCACTCTGAGAGTGGGCCTATTGACCCCAAAAGCTTGGGGTGGTGCCTGGACTCCAGACAGGTCTGGAGGCTTGGATTCCCCTCACAGTAGGCTGGTGGGCAGCTGGCAGAGGGTGCCTGACCATATCTATGACAGATGGTCAGAACTATAGTTGTGAGGGCCATATAAGAATGAATAAATACACACAGTTACACTAGCGAGGTTACCAATGTACAAGAGAGATCAGCTTTTCTGCTACATGAAACAGGCCAACAATTAACAACACAAGGGGAAAAGAATATCTCATACATGTGATTTTCACAGACCTGGTCAGGCTCACTGTGCAGGCAGACCACCAGATTACTGGGAAGGATCTCAGTCACTGGATCCCTGGGAATTTTAAGTCTCATGGGTCTGGACAAAGCCTTGGCACTGTCCTGGCCTGGGGGACCCTCCATCTAAGACTCCTGTGAAACATACGGCTATTTCCTGACATGTCTTTGGGAGACCTTATTGAATTAAGTTTAAGTATCTTCGGAGTCCATTGTATGACATGAATAAATTATGTATTGCTGTTGGCTGGGCTTGTTTGTAACCTTTCGGGGGGTGGCGGGGAGATGTGACAGATGTGAAACCTGGGGTTCAAAGGTCTGCATTGAACAACATGCTGGACAAGAATGGACTTTGGGGACCAAAATCATTAAGTGGTTTTCCTGGGGAATAGTGAGGGGGAAAAGAATGCAAATTCTCCACTTTTGGTTATGCAAAACCCAGCCGTTTGAAGCTGTGTCCAAACAGAGGGTGATCATCTGCTGATTACCTATTCTGTTGAAGATCAAAGGCCCGAGCTTTATAAAAACTGAGCTGCCAGTTGGGATTAAGGTTCTGAATCTCAAACAGTTTTATGAGTCATAACCACTAGGAACATCCAGTTGTGGGTTCTGAAGGACTGACACATACCAGACCACACGGTTAGGGTAGACTCTGATAAGTTTTTTAGCATGCATGTAGGGTTTATTATTATTATTAATTTTTTTTCCCTATAATGTGCTTGCTTATAAAGAGCTGTGGTAATTTGTAACTGCTGACAATTATGGCTCTTCATAGCCTTTGGAGAGAAAACAAAGCAGAGACACTGGCCTGTTTAGGCAGTCTGGCTTGCTGGGGATATCACAGAGCAGGCAGAAAACTTTGCAACCTGGAAATACCCCATTAAAGACAGAGTGAGGTGAATGTCTCTGTCCAAAAGAGGTGATGACTGGGAGCTGGGAACCTTAAAGTGAATGCCCTTGGTGGACCACAGAGAGGGGAATATAGGTGCAATTACCCTGAACTATGACAACTCCCTCCTGAGAACTGCAACCATATGGTCCAGCTGCCTAGTCCCTGCCTCCAGTGCTGTCAGCGTACCTGCAGTACTCTGAACTCTAGGGTACAGATGTGGGGACCCACATGAAAGACCCCCTAAGCTTATTTCTACCAGCTTGGGTTAAAAACTTCCCCAAGGCACAACTTCTTCCTTGTCCTTGGACGGTATTGCTGTTACCACCAAGTGAGTTAGACAAAGATTCAGGAAAAGGACCACTTCGAGTTCCTGTTTCCCCCAAATATCCCCCCCAAGTCCCTTCACCCCTTCCTGGGGAGGCTTGAGAATAATATTCCAACTAAATAAGTAAACAAGGTGAGCACAGACCCTACCCTTGGGTTTTTAGGACACTAAAAAACAATCAGGTTCTTAAAAGCAGAACTTTGTTATAAAGAAAAAAGTAAAAGAATCACTTCTGTAAAATCAAGATGGAAGGTAATTTTACAGAGTAATAAGGTTTAAAACACAGAGGATTCCCCTCTAGGCAAAACTTCAAAAAAACAAGGATCAACCTCCCTCTTAGCATAGGGAAAATTCACAAGCTAAAACAAAAGACAATCTAACACATTTCCTTGCTTTACTTACAATTTTTGTAATCTTAGATGCTTATTTCAGGTAGGGTTTTAGGAGAGTGTTTTTTCCTGCCTGATCCTTCTCTCTGTCCCAAGACAGCACAAGCAAAACCTCCCCCCACAGATTTGAAAGGATGTTCTTCCTTTACTGGTCCTTTTTGTCAGGTGCCAACCAGGTTACTTAAGCACCTTAACCCCTTACAGGTAAAGGAGGGATTTCATGCTACCCATAGCTGTATGTTTATGGCAAGTGCTGACCCCTCCAAAGCCGCCTCTTGTTTAAGAACACCCTTTTCCAGAGCCAGTTTAACTTTCTTTGGTGCCATGTGACAGCTGAAGCATATACATGCAGAGACACTCTGCAGAGAATTTTACAACACTGTTGTCCTTTACTGTATTATACACGATGTACACAGATCCAGACAAATATAATGAACCCTAGATGCATTTCCTCTCACTCCAGGTCATCCTTCCCAAAGGGAACCATCTGTGTTCAGCTGGGTGGCATCCCTTTTCCCCCTTGCCTCATCCCATTCCTGCAGCATCTTCCCTCCTCTTGAGATGGTGAAAAATGGCCACAGAGAGAGAGGAAGTAGAGCAGCTTCTGCCCTTTATAACCTTCTAGTATCCTCTGTCAGGTGACTCCATAGTCATCCTCAACAGGTGACCCCATTGCCAGCAGACCACTCCCCTGTTAAACTAATTCCCTTGGGTAGTGGTCAATAATTTGTCTAGGGTGATTATATTTCAATGGTGGGGCACTTAAGTCAATGGCCCTTTTCTTACCTTTTTACCAGCCACCTTTGGAATTTCAGTCTAACATGGAAGCAAACCAACCAGCGAAATGGCAAAGGACTGCAAATTCAAAATGAATTTTGAAGCTTGCTAAAGATACAAACTGAGAGTTCATCATCTCACACAGAATTCACACACTGTACAGAGAGAGTCTCCAAATCATCACAATGATATTGAAAAAAAATGTCTATTAGGGGAGTTTAAATTCTCTGATATAGGAAGAAGCCAAGATTGATGGATCATTATTTTGGAGAATTTCTATGGCCTGGGTTGTAGAGTGGGTCAGACAGATGATCGCAATCGTCCCTTCTGGCTTCGGAATCTATGAATCAATTGCTCTTGGGCCAGTTCTGTGTTCCTTAGAGTCTCAAATGTTTCAGTTACTCAATCATAGAAGATAATTTTCCTTTTTGAACAGTCGTGTAATTGAACAAATGAACCTTTATCTATCTTAAGAGGAAAGTGAATTCTTCAACTGTTTGTTGTTCTTCTCCCTTCCTAGATGTATGTGATGAAGAAAGAAGAAGGTGGAAATCAGACCTCCATCACAGAATTCATCCTCCTAGGATTTGGGAGTCTTCCTGAACGCAAAATTTCCTCTTCCTGTTATTTCTAATGATCTATGTTGTGACCATGGCTGGGAACATCCTCATCATTGTGTTTGTTGTGGCTGATCAGCATCTTCGCACCCCCATGTACTTCTTCCTGGGGAACTTGTCCTTCTTGGAGACCTGCTAACCTCCACCATACTGCCTAGGCTGCTGGCCAGTCTTCTGACTGGGGACAGGACCATTTCGGTTACAGGCTGTATTTTGCAGTTTTATTGGTTTGGTTTCCTAGTGACCACTGAGTGTTACCTGCTAGTTGTGATGTCCTATGATCGATACTTAGCGATATGCAAACCCCTGCACTATGCAGCTTTAATGAATGGCAGGTTCTGTACACAGGTAGCAGTTGGATCTTGGATAAGTTCATTTGTGGCCAGTACCACCATAGTATTTTTGATGTCACAGTTAATGTTTTGCGGCCCTAAGGAAATTGATCATTTCTTTTGTGATCTCATCCCAGTCGTAAAACATTCCTGTGACGACACCAACCTGATCATGCTGCTGAGTTTCATCCTCACCTCCATAGATGCACTGTCTGCATTTCTATTAACCTTGACATCCTATGTTTGTATCATCAACACCATTCTGAGAATCCCTTCCACTGCTGGGAGGAAAAGGCATTTTCCACCTGTTCCTCCCACCTCATTGTGGTGACAATTTTCTATGGGACTATAATCATTGTCTATATGTTACCAGACACTGACACACTGCGAGATCTGAACAAAGTGTTCTCTGTCTTCTACATCATTCTAACTCCCCTGGCCAACCCCCTCATCTACAGCCTGAGAAACAGAGAGGTCAAGGAGGCCCTGAGAAAAGTTTGTTCTAGGTATCACGTTTTAATGCATTGGAATAAATCGGTCGGGATTGGTACTGTTTAGGACACTTCTAACTCTGACCTCTGACAGCAACTTTGGCTTGTGGAGTTAGTATGGGGAAGCTTTTTACCACCACTCCTCCTGAGTGTTACCTTAATACCAGTCCCACTGGCTGCATCTCATGGGTTCAAGGTTCTACAATGTAGTATGATAATCAGAGCCTTGTTCCTGAAGGGATACCATTCAGATCGATGAGCCTCTTGGCAAAGTAAGTTATTACACAGTATGGGCAATGGTAATAGAAACTGGCTCTATTATTTGCAAAAAACAAATGCCATGTGTAGAAATGTGGTTATGCAGAATAAAACACTGGCTTGATGGGGATATTGTTAAATGGCCTAAAAAAATCATGTGCCCAATTCTAATCAGTCTCACCTAATCCCCTCATTTGAAAATTACAGCCTAAGAGTCTTCCACTGATTTCAGTAGACTTTGGCACAGATCTTGTGTAATGAAAATGGGGCACATATGATCAAATGTACCTTAAAAAACAAAACAGATGTAACTTTTACAATAGCTATGCTCACTGTAATGCTTAACCTGGAATGCTTCATTTCTGCTCTGTCTCCTTCCAGGGGGTGGATAGAATATGGTAAATATTTTCAATAAAAAATGCCAAAAACCAAAATCTTTTTTTTCCCTTCAAAAATGTCCATTTTCATTTCTGTCTCTTTATTTATCTTTTTTTCCATTTTGCCATTGGAAATGTGGCGAAGGAAGAAGGAAATCATTAGCCAGAAAGGAGGAAAACCTCAAACTAATCCATATTTCATTTGCAAGAAACAAACATTTTCAGAGTTTTTAGTTGTTTGTCTTTGTTTTTGTCAAGGAAAGAAAATATGAAAAAATTCACAAACGGTTTTGTTTTTTAGAAAGGCAATTTTTCACTGAAAATAAAGTTTCAAATGAAATATTGTGACCATATCTAAATCTTGTATTATTTATCTGTCTCTTTTTAATATTCTTGTAATTAAATAATTTTAATATCAACACACTGAATTATAAGTTAATGGATTTATGATACATTCATATTAATGAGTAATACCACATTTAACGAAATAAGCTAGTGGTGGTGTCAAGGGTGAAGATGGATAAACTCTGTTCACCCACTTCTTATTTAGGGTATATGGAGTTTAGTTTAAATTAGTTTACTCACTTCTTTTTTTTTATCACTACACCATTAGGACCTTGTCCAGCAATGAATATTGACACCAAGGGGGTTGTAATACAAAATAAGAGAATAAATAACCTATATAAGCAGATTCCATGGTTTTCACTCTGAAAGCTACATTGTCTGTGGGGTCAGTGTGAAGCAAAGGAAACTGCTGTAAGAATGGATAAGCACTTTTTTTGTCCAAATATCAGCAAATTCAACCATCAATGGGATTTGTGGTCTGTTACCCTCCATTGTTTAAGTTCTCAGTCATTTTCAAAGGACACCTGTGTGATAGAGGACAGGTGAAGTTCCTGTGTATATTATCTGGGAGTGTAACTAGACCAACAACAGTGTTTTGATGCTACAGTGGTCAGGAAGACCTAAACCAGGCCAGAAGGGCATGACTTTATTTTCTAGTTGCATATCCTGCTACCAGTACCTTCATGGGGTGAAGTACAAGATACCAAAGGGCTCTTTAATCTAGCAGAGAAAGGCAAAACAAGAACCAATGGCTGGATATGAAGGCAAAAATATTCAAATTAGGCATAGTTTTTTAACAGTGAGGTTGATTAACCATGGGACAAACTCCCAAGGGAAGTGGTGGATTCCCCCATCTCTTGGTGTCTTCACATCCAGACTGGATGTGGTTGTGGCACAAGCACAAATTATGGGGCTCAACACAAGGATTACAGGGTGAAGTTCTCTGGCCTGGTGTTATACAAGAGGGTAGATGAGATGATCACACGACACCTTCTGGCCTTAACATCTAGGAATCCATCCCTTAGTCATTTGGAGGCTAGGACTGGGATTTCCAAAGGAGCCTATGGAAGACTGGAACCTCTTTTCATATTCTTCCTCTGCCACAGATTTCTTGTATGACCTTTGGCACTGGGATTTTCCACAGGGCCCAAGAGGGCAACGCTTCCTGGAAACTGGGACCTGATCCAAAAATCACTGAAATAGGGCTGGTTGAAAATGTTCCTACTTTACTGTTTGTTGAATGAAAATTGGCTTTTATCTGAATACATTTTTGTTCATGAAAAGCATCTGGTTTCCAAGGATTTAAAACTTGGTCCTTTCTCCCTTCCTCCCACTACCTCCTGGTTATTTGCACTTGCAATAAACCTTTTTCCTTGTATCATCCTTTGATGCTCCCTACCAGATTATTTTTAAGGCATTGAAATTCAGTGGGATTTGGGCCTTTAGACCTCTCTGAAAATCCCAGATGACTCTTCACAAAGGGGCCTCATCTTAGAGCCTGTTGGGAGTTGGAGCTGGTTTACAAGATGGATACCCACTCCATGCTTTGTGTACCCTTTAGACAGACCCTGGAACCTGGTTGCATTGTAAGGTACTGCTTTTGACCTCTTCAGTACTATGTGGCCTGGGATCAGCCTATCTGAGAGTCCACCTCTCCCCCCATGAACCACTGCAATAACTGTGAACAACAGGAATTCTCATGCTAGATATGCCTGAGTGTTGCAGGGAGGAGGTGGCTGGAGGGGATTCTCCACAAAATCATGGGAGCTATGGAATGCCCTCCACTCCTGGTCTGAAATAACTCCATGATATATCAACTTCTAGGGTGCTCTCAAAGGCCAATTTGTTTAGCCAGCTGTTTGGGGAACATTGAGTTGAGAGGGCGGAGACATTGCTTGTTCTATTGGGGTATCATTAGTATCTTATACTGAGAGGTGATGTTTGGGAGGAGCATTTGAGGGAGGCTGAGATATGAAAATTGGGTTACCATAATTTGAATTGGGAAAGATGACTCTATCAGAGCTTCCATCCCCTTCTCCCACCCTTTGGCATGCAAGTAGAGTCCATGATATGATTGCATTGCGTTTCAAACATTGAAATGACTTTGGCACTGTAGTGGTGGGTGCTATGGAGTATGCTACCAGAGAGCTAGACAGGAATTAGTTACAAACTCAGAAAGCGGAAGTTTGCTGATAATGTTGCAGAACAGGCAAGTGTGTTTGAGCTCCAGGAAGTTGTCAGAGGCAAGCAGGAGAAATAGAACTGTGAATTTAGTTCTAGCTCCTCCAAGGAGCCCAGCCAAGCCCACTTGGCACATGATTGCCTTAATCATAAATCTGTAAATTCCAAGTCCGAAAGGGACAATTGTTATAATCTGGGCTGAACTCCTATATAATACAGAACATAGGCCTTGCCCAAAATAATTCCTTTGTGAACTACAGCATATCTTTAAGGAAAACATCCGATCTTGATTTAAAACTGGCCAGGAATGAGGACCCTGCCATGACTCCTAGTAAATTGTACCAGTGGTTAATTACCCTCACTAGCAAAAAGGTAAATCATTTTCACTCCCCCCAACTATACCCCCTGGAAATTTCAACCCATGTCCTCTAGCACAAGTGGAAGGACAGACTGCTACCCTAGAGACCCAGTAAAAACAAATGATTTAACAGGGCAGAGTGAAATTTCACCCTGGGTTTACAAGCCAGTTCTCTAATGCCTGAGCTATGGAGACTTTGCATAGCACCTTACGTCTTACATGGTGCTCCAGTGGGTGAGGAGACCTGGGTTCTGTTGCTTGTCTTTTACCACTCACAGTTTCTCATTTCAGTTGTAAGTTTTGGGGGTCAGGGACAATCTCTCACTCTGTGTGTGTGTGCAGTGCCCAGCACAGTGTCCACCCTCAGTCTCTATTTCACAGATTCATAGAAGCCAAGGCCAGAAGGAAGCATTCTGATGATCTAGTCTGACCTCCTGTAGAACACAGGCCCGGGATCTGCCCCAAAATATATCCTAGATCATTTGTGCCCTTAAGGCATCACCACAGTCAACTATTAACAACTCTTCTGTTTTTTGTCCTTTCTTCTGGTGCTGACCTGGATATTACGTAACAGTATCAGATGACTCCCCCTTCTCTCCTGACTCTCCCAACCAAACAGACACCCCAGAAAAGAAAATGAATTTAATCTAAAAAATTCAAAACCAATATCCCTCACCCAAAACACAGAGTTGGTTTTGATTTTAAACCTGAAAAGGGAGAAGAGCCAGAGACTCCATTAAATCTGAGGGGCGTAACTATTCCTGTACATTTTATGTTGAAGTTGCCCAGATCCTATGGTGAGGGCCCTGTGATTCACACTGAAATCTTTGCAAATCAAGAGACAAGGTTCTCAGTCTGTGTGATGATCCCACAGCCATGGTGCTACATTTTGATGGAGGAAGCCTGAGGGCTATTCCCAGCTATGCCAATGCCCTGTTTCATGACACAATGGGAAACACATCCCTTCTCTGTGCCTCTATATAATGGGGATAATGATACTGGCCATGCTGTGTAATGTGCTTTGAGATCTATGGATGGCAAACAGTCTGTTAGACATAAATGTTATCATTAAAGGCATGGCAACTTATTTCCCATTTTCTTGGGCTCTTGATACATGCATAGCACATGTGGGAAAAGGGAGATTTCCTTTGAGATTTGAATGCTGCTGGCATTGGCTT
Source organism: Gopherus flavomarginatus (assembly GCF_025201925.1). NCBI lineage: Eukaryota > Metazoa > Chordata > Testudines > Testudinidae > Gopherus > Gopherus flavomarginatus. The sequence goes on along the minus strand of NC_066627.1, from coordinate 11,134,373 downwards.
TGGTGCTACACTCTTCTAACAAACACCACAGTGTTAATTCCCTTGTGAAGGTAACTCTAAGTCCTCACCAGTAGCAGGGCTCAAGGGAGATCCCAGAAGCAGGAAGGGCCAGAGGAGGCTGCTGTACCTTATAAACCCTGTAAGAATCTAGAGCAGGAATCATATAACAGTTTGTGTGATGCAAACAATCATGCTGGTCACAGGAGAGAACCAACCCAACAGCAACATGTACAAGTCTCCCGAGAAACTGAGGGGGCAAGTCTGACAGGAAGACCAGACCCAGTCACTGTTGATGGAGAGGTCGTTGCTTCCTGCTGAGGGTTAAAGGTGAGTGTTACCAGTCTCAGGGCAATCCCCCAGTATCTTCCTTGGAAACAACCATTAATCTGAAAGACACTCCTCTTGGGCAGTGTCCTCGCTCCATGAGAGGTTTGCCTGAGTGAGGACTTTAGCATCTCACCCTGATGTACTTCTTGGGAAACTGATGAAACTTGAAAGAGATCTGGCTATCGACACACACACCTATCTATCTACCTATTTATCAAGTCCTTTACATAGCCATCTATTTCTCTAGCTATACCTTTACACATCTGTTTATCCCTCTATTGAACCTCTTAAACAATCCCCCCCAAATCCCTTATAATCCTTCTATCTACTCCTTACACCTCTCTCTGTCTCTGTCCCCTTAAACATCTATATACCCTGTAAACACACCTTTGCCTGTCCATCCATCATCTTACACATCCCTGGCTATCTGTCCTTCACTCTCCTGCTTTCTGCCTTTCTCTCTCTCCCTAACATCTCATCTCATTCTCAGGGAACTTTCCATCTCAGTTTCTCAGTCGCCTCTCCAGACTTGCTTGTGGGGTTGATTCCTATGCACCTCCTTAGCCAAGTCTTGGGAGATGATACAAGTCTGCCCCTGAGTATCTTCTCCCTGGCTTGCAGAGGTAGTTGAGGGCATGCATCATTTCTTTTGTACTGAGCACCATGTAGGAATCGGATGTTGTAACCTTAGATTTATCTATTCCCAGTTAGTAGTTCAATGATAAGCAATAAAATCAACCTGAATTCTTTAAAGTTTGAGACTCCAGGGTGGTGATGGATAATTGAGTTTACTGGAACACTGGGAATGGCACAATGAGTGAAACAATTAAAAGTTTTGTTTAGAATAAACTGGTTAGCTAAAGTGAGCAGGCATTGCAATATAGTCACACACTGGATTTTATACTCACACTCTAAGATGAAATGACACCATTCCGATGTGATGCTTTCTCTCACTGTATCTTGATGGACAATGGGCATGTCTAATGTAAAATTAGACTACTACCCTTCATATAATCAGTTATAATCATGCTCCTTGATTAACTAATCTTCAGTCTATCTTTTACCATATCTGTATTTCTGCTACCATAATTAATTATTTCCTAGTTTCTCATTGGCTTTTTAATAGTAAAGGTTGTCTTAATTAACGTTGGTGCAATTCCCATATGAAGAGCCACCAATATAGATAGCATTTTGAAAACCACCAGCATTTATTTAAAAGACTTGTCAAAGCCAATTAGGACCAAAACCTACTTACACCAGGACCAGGGGCTCCACCATGAGATATTTCTAACTTGCCTCTGAGTTGTCCCCTTTCACTTTATTCATATTTTAGAAAGCCTCCTGTCAAGGTTTTTTCCCCACTTTGAACTTTAGCATCCAAAAAGCGGGGACCTGCATGATCACTTTTAAGCTTAATTACTAGCTTAAATTTAGTACACTGCCACCAGCCAGAAGTCTGTGTCTGGCACATTTCTGTTCCCCTAAAAACCTTCCCTGGGGAACCCAAGACCCAAGCCCCTTGGGTCTTAAAACAAGAAGAACTAAGTCATCCCCTTCTCCTTTCCTCCCCAGACTTTCCCCTCCCTGGGTTGCCTTGGGAAGCTACACAGATCCAAACTCCTTGGATCTTAAAACAAAGAGGAATTAACCATTCCCTTCCTTTTCCCCCCACCAATCCCTGGTGAGTTAAGACTCAATCCCTTGGATTCCAAAGCAAGGAAAAATCAATCAGGTTCTTAAAAAGAAAGCTTTTAATTAAAGAAAGAAAAAGTAAAAAATATCTCTGTAAAATCAGAATGGAAAATGTTTACAGGGTATTCAGATTTATATAGACTAGAGGGACCTCCCCCACCCAGCCTTAGATTCAAAGTTACAGCAAACAGAGTTAAAAATCCTTCCAGAAAAAGGAAAAGCATTCACAAGTTGAAAGAAAACAAACATAAGACTAATCCACCTTGCCTGGCTATACTTACAATTTTGAAATATGAAAGACTGATTCAGAAAGATTGGGAACACCTGGGTGTATGTCTGGTCCCTCTTATCCCCAAGAGCGAATAACGAACAACACAAACAACACAAAGACTTCCCTCCACCAAGATTTGAAAGTATCTTCTACCCACATTGGTCCACTGGTCAAGTGTCAGCCAGGTTCACTAAGCATCTTAACCCTTTACAGGTAAAAGAGACATTAACCCTTAACTATCTGTTTACGACACCTCCCTTGGCTATTGTCATGCCTGTTTTTTTTAGGAAAATGAGTCTGGGATTTGCTTACATTTCCATGCCTTTCTTTAGAACATAAACATGCATCATTTCTGTAGGCCACCTAGTAAATTGGCACTGCCTTGAATAGCACCTGGAAATCCTTACAGATTAGGAAGCAGGGGCACTTGTGTAACAAACATTGCCTGGCCATTTATTGCTCCTTCTCAGTTTTTAAGAGGAAGGATGCTTCAGTGATTATGGCCCTCGTCTGTCATTGGGTGACTTGGGGCTTGCATGCACTAGTGCTTACTTTGGTATAATTTATGTCACTCAGGATGTGATTAAGTCATCCCCCTGAGCATCGTAAGTTACACCAACCTATGTGCATGGGTGGCATATAAGAGGTGCTGAGGGAGGATAAGACTCTCTAAACTTCTGCTAATGCTCCCTGCCAGGCATGAGTCACAGCGGGGTTCAGAGCCTCCAGGTGACTGGGGCTCAGGGCAGCTTGGGCGAGCAGGCACTGGAGGCGGCTCAGGTGGGCAGGTTGGCTGGGGCTTCAGGTGGCTTGGGTGGGTGGGCTGGAACTCTCCAGCTATGGTGGGTGGTTTTGGGCTCCTCTGGCTCCTGGGAGTGAGAGTGGGGCGGTGGGGTAGTGGGGGGGCCTAGGTGGAAGGGGCAGGGCAGGGGGATAGCCTCCCCAAATGGGGAGGTTCATGCACCGCCCATGCCTAAGCACCTGTGTGGACAACGCTATGTCAGCAGGAGAAGCTCTTCTGATGACACAGCTACCACTGCTTGAGGAGGTGGAATAGAGCATCTCCATTCTAGCAACGCGACAGCGGTGCAACTACATCGGTACAGCAGCATCACTCTAATGATTCTAGTTCAGACTAGCCCTTAGTTTCTCTTCTCTGATCTACCACAGCCTTCCCATACAGCCTTGAGCAAGTCAGTCTGGGCCAGATTTTCAAAGGTATTTAGTCATCTAATGGGATTTTAAGAGCATTTAGCTGTCTAAAACCCATTTAACTCAATTTAATTTATTAATTAATAATAAATAATAAAATAAATATGAATAAATTAATGAATTTAAATCAAGTTTCCCAGAGGCTTTTGAAACTCCCACAAGTCACATAAACATATTTGAAATTTGGCCCTGGAAGATTTCTGGGAAATATGTTTTAACCCCACACAATTAGTTGAGCTTAGTGCAGAGCTAACTGAGGACATTCTTTGCCATGTGTCCTAGTGGACATCAGATGAGATGATATAATTCTCCCTTTTGGTCTTTATATCTATACATCGATGCATGAAAGAAGTTGAGAACAGGTGTAGAAAATAGGGCTGTTAAGCAATTAAAAAAATTAATTGTGATTAATCATGCCATTAAACACACTGATAAACAATAATAGAATACCATTTATTTAAATATTTTGGATGTTTTCTACATTTTAAAATATACTGATTTCAATTATAACACAGAATGCGAAGTGTACGGTGCTTACTTTATATTTATTTTTATTACAAATATTTACATTTAAAAAAATAAAATAAATAGTATTTTTCAGTTCACCTATTACAAGTACTGTAGTGCAATCTCTTTATCATGAAAGTACAACTTACAAATGTAGAATTATGTACAAAAATAACTGCATTCAGAAATAAAACAATATAAAACTTTAGAACCTACAAGTCCAGTCAATCCTACTTCTTGTTCAGCCAATCACTCAGACAAACAAGTTTTTTTTACATTCGCAGATGATAATGTTGCCCATTTCTTGTCCACAAAGTCACCTGAAACTGAGAACAGGTATTATCATGTCACTTTTGTAGCCTCCATAGCAAGATATTTACATGTCAGATGCGCTAAAGATTCATATGTCCCTTCATGCTTCAGCCACCATTCGAGAGGATCCATGCTGATGATGGGTTCTATTCAATAACAATCCAAAGCAGTGTGGACCGATGCATGTTCATTTTCATCATCTGAGTCGGATGCTACCAGCAGAAGGTTGTTTTTTTTTTTGGTGGTTTGGATTCGGTAGTTTCTGGGTTGGAGTGCTGCTCTTTTAAGACTTCTGAAAGTATGCTCCGCACCTGGTACCTCTCAGGTTTTGGAAGGCATTTCATACTCTTAAACCTTGGGTCAAGTGCTGTATCTATCTTTAGAAATGTCACATTGGTGCCTTCTTTGTGTTTTGTGAAATCTGCAGAGAAAGTGTTCTTAAAATAAACATGTGCTGAATCACCATCCAAGACCGCTCTAACATGAAATATATGGCAGAATGCGGGTAAAACAGAGCTGGAAACAGACAATTCTCCCCCAAGGAGTTCAGTCACAAATTTAATTAACATATTTTTTTTAACCAGTGTCATCAGCTTGGAAGCAAGTCCTCTGGAATGGTGGCTGAAGCATGAATGGGCATATCAATGTTTAGCATAAGTGGCATGTAAATACCTTGCAATGCCGGCTACAAAAGTCCCATGTGTACACCTGTTCTCACTTTGTAAATAAGAAATGGGCAGTATTGTCTACCATAAATGTAAACAAACTTGTTTGTCTTAGCAATTGGCTGAACAGTAAGTAGGACTGAGTGGACTTGTAGGCTCTAAAATTTTGCATTGTTCTGTTTTTAAGTGCAGTTATGTAACAACAAAATCTACATTGGTAAGTTGCAATTTCATGATAAACAGTACTTGTAATAGGTGAACTGAAAAATAGTATTATTTTATTTTTTTTAAATGTAAATATTTGTAATAAAATAATAAAATAAAGTGAACAGTGTGCACTTTGTATTCTGTATTGTAATTGAAATCAATATATTTGAAAATGTAGCAAAACATCCAAAATATTTAATAAACTTTCATTGGTATGCTGTTGTTTAACATTGCAATTAAAATGGCAATTAATTGTGACTAATTTTTTGAGTTAACTGCAAATAATCTACAGTCCTAGTGGAAAAGTGATAAATTAACAGTTTTTCTGCTATTTGGGTGGGCTGAAGGGGAATCTGTATCCCAATAACCTATGCCAGTGGTTCTCCAACTTTCCAGATTACTGTAGCCCTTTCAGGAGTCTGATTTGTCTTGTGTACTCCAAGTTTCACCTCACTTAAAAACTATTTGCTTGCAAAATCAGACATAAAAATATGGAAGTGTCACAGCACACTATTTCTGGAAAATTGCTGACTTTCTTATTTTGTGTGGTTGAAACTGTAGTTTGTACTGACTTCACTAGCTTTTTGTTTAGCCTATTGTAAAACTAGGAAAATGCCTAGATTAGTTGTTTTACCCCCTGGAATATCTCTGCATACTCCCAAGGGATTAGTACCTCTGATTGAGAGCCACTGCCCTATTCAATACCTGAGTGTGAAGCAGTCCCTTGGCTGACAGAGAATATAAACTCCAATCAAATTTGCTATCTCAATTTGTATGGAAAAAAATGGAAGGAAATTGACTGAGTTTTAACCGTACAACAACCCCCCTAAATGATTATTGCTTTTTCTCAATCACCAATTACATCACACAGAGAATGGCGAAAGTGGAAACCTACACACACCTCATGGAGAAAGGAGAAGGGGAAAATCAAACATCTGTCACAGAATTCATCCCTATGGGATTTGGGAATCTTCCTGAACTGCAGATTCTTTTCTTCCTGCTGTTTCTAGTGATCTTAATAGTCAACATGGCTGCAAACACTCTCATCGTAGCACTAGTTGTGACTGATCGGCACCTTCACGCCCCCATGTATTTCTTCCTCAGAAATTTGTCCTGCTTGGAGATCTGTTGCAACTCAACCATCCTTCCCAGGATGCTGGCCAGTTTCCTGACTGGGGACAGGACCATTTCGGTTACAGGCTGCATTGTACAGATTTATTTGTTTGGTTTCCTAGTGACCACTGAGTGTTATTTGCTAGCTGTGATGTCTTATGATCGATACTTAGCAATATGTAAACTCCTTCACTATGTCACCCGTATGAATGGTAGGTTCTGTATCCAACTAGCAGGTGGATCATGGCTAAGTTCATTCATAATTCTTACCATATTAATGTGTTTGGTGTCACAATTAGCCTTCTGTGGCCCTAATGAAATTGATCATTTTTTTTGTGACCTCACCCCAGTGATCAATCTCTCCTGCAGCGACACCAGTTTGGTGACCCTGGCAACCCTCATATTCTCCTCCATAGACATTGTTCTCCCATTTCTGTTGACCCTGACATCTTATGTTTATATCATCTCCACCATCCTGAGGATCCCTTCCACGTCTGGGAGGCAAAAGGCATTTTCTACCTGCTCCTCCCACCTAATTGTGGTTACAATCTTCTGTGGGACCTTAATGATTGTCTACATGTTACCAAACACTGGTGCACTCAGAGCCCCGAACAAAGTGTTTTCTTTTTTCTACATGGTCTTGACACCCCTGAACAATCCCCTCATCTACAGCCTGAGAAACAAAGAGGTCAAGGAGGCACAGAGGAAATTTCTGCAGAAGTATAGAGTGTTTCAGAGAAATTGATTGAAATGGGAACAAAACAAATCATTAGCCAAAACGGAACCATCTACATGGTCCAAATTTTTTTTATTTTTAGAGTTGTATTTATTTAGGTAAAAGATGGCAGGTTCTCAGCCAGTGTCAATTTCTAGAGGGCCATTCATTTCTACAGTGCGATGCAATTTGAACCAGACCATTATCTTCCTCTAAGTATATATATTTTTAAATCCCATTCTGAGCTCCAGCTGTCTTTTCCCAAATAAAAAATACAGTCAAGTGCATGATGGGAGATTAAAGTATTCTTTTTTTATTCCCAGTGTTATTTCAGTCTCTCTACCTATGGCTGCCAAGGGTTCTTATTTTGCAAGGAGATACAGGAAGAGTGAGGAAAGTATATAACACTATTGCGAATGGGAGAGATGTTCAAAGGTGGACTTGGCAGCTCGACATCCAATCTTTGTTGAAAGACAGTGGGAGTTGAGCATCTAAATTGGATAAGATGCCTTGAAAACCCCAGCCTATATCTTTACTGATTTGTAGACATTAATAATCAGTTAAGTTTGAGGGCTTTCAAACAAAATTTAAGAAACAAAGCCAAAGCCCACTCAAGTAAACAGAATGGTTCCCATTTGCCTCTGTGGGTTTAAATCAGGCTATTCATCTTCAGTTCATCGTCACCTTTCCAACTGAAAATAAATATATCAGAAACATACCAGTTGGCTTGACCGTTTTCTGTTGAGTATTAAGTGATAATAAATTTTATTTTCTGTTTTCCTCTTGCATTTTTAAGTACTTGTTCACACATTTTCTGAACACTTATTAGGTTGTTTGAGCTATAACTATGAGAACTTCCTAATCTATATTCTTTATATCCCTCATTTATTATTTCATTCAGACAGATGTTTTGAATATCTCTAGTGAAACAAAGGCAGGATCTGTTTAGTAGAGATGGCAGATAATTTTTGTCCCCAATGGAAAGTTTCTTTTTTTTCTGGATTTGTTCAAAAGACTGAAAACCACCAGTCTGAAAACTATTGATTTTAAATGGGCTGTAGTCCTGATTATTCATCCGCTATGGGTAATATTTTCAGAAATCCACTTTTCCTATGAAAAGCAAACCAGTTAACAAGTGATCAGCTGGTCCAGTCAAAATATGGTTATGTATTGTCATAAAATAATGGGTTGAGTTTTGTCTCTTACTTTTTTTCTGTGTTGCATATTTTTTTGAAATAATAATCTGAGCCTTTTGATATTGCCACCAGCCTGTTCCATTTGTGGTATCATGTGTTCTGCCTTTCTTGGATTCTCTGTTAGCAGTTTTAGTCTTTGGAAATGATCCCAGATTGCTGAGATGACACAAAGTTTACAAACTGTTTGGAATTCTTGTGACAGAAGCCAATATCTCTACTTCACCAGCATAAGCCAGCTAATATTTGCAGCTCTTCCTTATATTGAAAGAATGAGCTCTGCCAGGCATACAAGAAGACCAGGGAGGTCAAGAGGCAATCCAACACTAAGCCACTGACCTGCTGCTTATACAAATTGCTACATGAGATACTTGGAGTAAACCCCATCACTACCCCACACACCACCGTGGATACCTCAGAGGAGCCAGAGTCACAGGGCACTGCCACAAACAGCAAGGAGGAAGAGGAGGTGGATGATGGGGCAACTTATGAACAGGGGGTCCAGCTATGCTGTGAGCCAGAACATGTTTGAAACACCACCACAGTCCAGTCGGTCCTGGCAGTGCAGATGAAGGCATCTCAAGGAAGTGTGCATGGAAAATGATTCTGTGTGTCTTCCAGGGCTGGAGCACCCACAGAAAAAAATAGTGGGTGATCAGCACCCACCATCAGCCCCCTGGATCATCTCCTCCCCTCCCCTGCCCTCCCACCCGCTGGTGGGCCCTGCTGATCAGCTCCTCACCCTCCCTCCCAGTGCCTCCTGCCCATTGTTCAGCAACAGTCAGGTGGCACTGCGGCAGGGAGGAAAGGGGGAAAGGGGGTGAGCGGAGGCAGGAAGAGAGAAGGAGGGGGTGGAATGGGATGTGAGTGAGAAGAGGCAGGGCAGGGATAGGGGAAGGAGTGGAGTGGGGGCAAGACTTGGGACAGAGCGGGGGTCGAGCACACCCCTGGGAACTGGTGAAGTTGGCAAATCTCCAGGTGTGTGAATGGATTTCCTATAACAATCATGTACTGATGATGCCCCTCCCCCTCACTTAGCGGGACACAGCTTTCGACTTTGTATGAATTTCCTTGAACTAGAAGAAGTAGTGGTACAACCAAGGAAGGTAGAGTTGTTATCTGCTTCCTATTTACCTATAGAGTTAAATCAAGGCAGACCATGTGGATCTGTTTGTTTACATACATAGGGATGTCCCTTGAACCCTCTTGAGAGATCTCAAGGCAACGTTCATGGAGGTACTCTGCAACCCTCTCCTGAAGCTTTCTAGGGATGGTGGCCTCATTTCTTCCTCAGCACTAGGACACTTTCCCACCCTAGTTGGTGATAACTTCAGCAGGTGCCATTGGGTTAACAGGCTAGCAGCATACAGCCCTGGGAGCTTCAGCATGCCAGCAACAGCTGTGCTCTCTGAGCCTTTTTACCATAGGCTAATATCAGCACCAACTGTTGAAAATTGTGCCAGCATTCAGTGCCCTTGCCCTATACACATAGTTTCATGCAACCAAACAATTCCCACTACATTTGCCCCCTCCCACTTTCTCACCCCTGATGGGCCATACTCACTCATGGCTGGGACTGGGGAGTGGGGCTGTGCACGGTCACTGCGAAGCAGAAGTGTCACTAGGGATTCTCAGAACACCTGGGCCAAGTAAGGAGGAGAAAGAAAAGGACTCAGGATGACACATCCAGTGAGATCCTGTAAGCCAGGGCTGCATTGGCCTGTATACAGAGGGCCTGGAGGGTGAACATTGCAGACAGCCTGGAGAAGGGAAAAGAAACAGACAGGAGAAAGGATGTAGCCTGATTCTTTAACCCTCAGGGCCAGATTAACTCTCCTGTGGGCCTGGGGCTATTAGATTTTGTGGGGACCCTGTCCAAAGGGATGCAGGATCTGGGCTTCCAGAGCCAAATTTCAGACATATTTATGTGAGTTTGGATGTGGGAGGGTGTGTGAGCTTTAGGAGGGGGTAAGAGGTGGAGATGCAGGAGAGGGTCACGGGATTGGGCCTTAAATTGGGCGACTTCCAAAAGCGACAGGCACACCCCTCTGGAAGGGGTTTGGGAGGATATGTGGGGAGGAGGCGGAGGGCCTCCACAGCATTCTATTGCCAGCAGCACGCGGAGACACACCCCACCCAGGGGCCACAGGGATGCCCTGGCTGATTCCGGGAGCGGTGTGGAGCAAGGGCGGGCTGGAAGCCACCTTAGTCCCACTGCACTGCCGACAGCGGCTGGGGCCCCGAGCTCTTTTAAATCACCTCAACCCTTGGGCAATTGTCCCCTTTGCCCCACCCCCTCCGCTGGCCTGTTGCAGGACCCCTATTAACCCGAGGCCCTGGGCTGCAGCCCCCAGAGCCCCTGCATTAATCCAGCCCTGTTAATGGTTTATAATTGTATTGGTTGCTAATTGCTAAGAAGTTCATTATTGTATGGGGAACTCTGGGTTGTACAGCAAAGACATTGGCACTGAGGGCAAAGCAACGCCTTAGCCCACTTTTATTAACACCTCATACAGACAAGGAAGCTCCAAACCACATAAACAAAAAGCAGTAATATAGAATGAGGAATGTCTTTGGTGTCATCCCTTGCTCAATATATACTCACACCCTTCCTCTGGGACCTGGTGGTAGGAGACACAGGGTCAGCCCTGTCCCTGGCAAGACAAATGAGTCCAATGGGCCAGACACCCAGTGCCAAAGGTGGGTGGTAGATACTAAGCACGAAGAGTCAGTGATGGAAAATCTAGGCCCTGCCTGGCCTGTTAGAGGGCCTGGATACTATCATGACCATTCAGATGCCTAAACTCCCAGTCCATATCTAACTTCCCCACCCTCGTCATTTTGGGGTACCTGTATCCTATAAGTTAACATATTCCTTTAGTTCATTATCATATATGTCACCTATTGCGAAAGTAAGTTTGTGGGTAAACATCAGCCAATGATTCAATCCTAAAATATCCAAGCCCAGTATCAGTTCAGTGTTCCTTTGATTGCCCGGTATCGTTATGTACCAGTTCCCTCTCTTGAGCAAGCTATTCCCAGTTCCCCAAAATCTAGGGTAACAGTCAGGCCATTTGATACATGCTAAGAGTGGTAGGCCTACTTGTGCTAAACTGCCTAAGCCAATGTCTTACAGGAGAGAGGCCTGTCGGTTCCTTGCATTACTGCTACATAAATTAAAAAGGCTACAAGGCACAGGAGTCCCAGCAGGAAAAGCAGAGGGAGATGCCCCAAGACATAAGGGGGCTTATTCAGCAGCAAATAGAGATGCTGCAGATTCTTGTGGACCTACAGGTTCAACAGTCATGGTCTGACCTCCCTTTTCAGTCAATGGAGAAGTCCATTGCAAACCTCCCTACACCCCAGCTCAATTTTTACATATGGCATCAGAACCACATTAATACCCCTACCGCTCTACCTGGGAGAACAGTAAGGACACCCTCAGCTTCACATACACTGATCTGTGAGAGCCACAGCTGCTGTATATGAAGCCAAAATGGACAAGGATGTTCTTTCCCCATGTAAAGTTCTGTTTCTTTAATTTATTTCAGATGTTTTCATTGTATTTTTTTTTTTTAGTTGTGCAAAGGTTTTATGCACTGGTTTTGGCTTGTGAGAAAAATAGCTTGTCTTTATGAATTCACCACTTGATCCAGAACGCTTAGCTCTACTGAGAACACCCGCTATTTGTATTGCACAGGGCAACAGATCTCCTGGGGCCAGGGACAAACATAAGATAATCATTATTAAAGTACAGGAAGCACTGCCAAATGAATAGTTGCATTAACAAACAGTCTTATAATCATAAATGCGCACCAGGTGCCACACAATTCCTAACAGTGGTAGGAACTTAAGAATCACTGCAAAGTGTCACTGTGGCTCCTTGTTAAAATGTTTTTTCAAGGCCTTCCTCTGCCTCATAGCTCTGCACTGTGCTTTTCTAATTGCCGATGTATCTGGCTGTTCAAACTAAGCAGACCACCGCTCCACATCTGCCTGCCACCCCTGTGGCATCCCTCTCATCCTGCTTTGCCTCACAGATCTTATGCAGGACACAGCGGGCAGCTATAACCATTGGGATATTTTTTTCATCGTGGTTCAATCTTGTGAGAAAACCGTGGTATCGTCCCTTCAATCTACCAAAAGCCCTTCAATGGTCATTCTGCACCTGCTGAGCTGGTAGTTGAATTTTTCCTTGGTGCTGTCCAAGTGGCCACTGGACAGCTTCATGAGCCAGAGGAGCCAGGGGCAGACTCAATTCCCAGATCACTATTGTCATTTCAACCTTGCCAGTGGTAATCTAATGGTTGGGAAAGAAAGTCCATGCTGGCAGCTTTCTGAACAGTCCTGTGTTCTTAAAGATACAAGCATCATGCACCTTCCCTGACTAGCCAACACTGATGTCAGTGGAGCATCCCTGGTGATCCACCAATGCTTGCACGACCATAGACAAGTAGCCCTTTCTTTTGTTATATTATGTGGCAAGGTAGGCTGGTTCAAAAACAGGGATACGTAAGCCATCTATTGCCCCGCTGCAGTTCGGGAACCTCATTGCTGCAAATCCATGCCCATTGTCTTGCACATTACTGAGAGTCACACTCATGTGTAGCAGAAGATGATTTGTGGCCCTGCACACTTGCGTAACAATGGCCTCCACTGCATATTTTGCAACTCCAAAATAATTGCCCACCGGCCAGAAACAAACCAGAGCGCAGTGCCCTCTCAATTGCCAATGCAGCATTCGTTCCGGTGGCTGAGGGCTGGGGCAAACTCGGCACAAAACCAGAATGTGGCCTTCTGCTTCTGTAAGTTCCACAGCTACTGCTTGTCGCCTCAGATCTGCGTTATGAAGCAATCTGTAGTCAATTGCTTCATTTGATCATTCATTTATTGTGTGAAGTGATGATTAACTAAATTATCATGTCAAATGTAATCATTGTACATTGAATAGATTTAAGTTGTAGGATTATAGAAGGATAAGATTGATCGGTAGTTAGAAGGGAGAAGTATGCATTAGATATCTAAGTGAATATGGCTGAAATGCAAGGCCTACAGGCTGAGGCATGCAACATTTTAGCTTAGCCATACAAGGCTTTAGATTTAAGAAATGCTTGACATAAGTAAGTGACCAAAGTATATCCTGAGGCCATAAGGTTATGGGAAAAGATGGGCCAATGGATGGTATTGCGAAAAATTAACTGCAAGATTCATTTTTTGTTATAAGACACCCGGTAGTCACATTTTTCTAACACATGCCCTAACCACAGGGTACATGCTGTGCATAAATGCTAATGAGAATAAAAGGGACTTTAAAATTCTTGTGAAAAACAGGATACCCCAATATTCTTGGGGGACACAATACAGATAAGGAAAAAGAGGGTTGACCTTTGCATGCACATGAGCAGTGTATTATCTATAGTCAGCATCACATTATAAAAAACAGTGTCCTGGATGGTAAAAATGAGTTAACTCAGGAAAACTCCAGCAGGAAACATCTCTCTGTTGATGATCAATTATTGAGGAAACCCTCAGATCCTAAGATTTTCTAGGAGGATGTGAGCATGACATATGCATGAGTATTTTTAGGAATTTTATATGCTTAGGTAATCATAACCGTGCTGGTAACTTTAATAAAATGGATAAGGCAGACTAGACATTGTTCTTGTGAATGGCTTGTGTTACTTTCCTTGCTCTTTGTGTGTTCTTGGAGACTAGATCTGAGACAAATGACAGAGTTACCTTTCAATCTGAGCTTGAAACTGTAGCCAACAGAGACAGAACCATGGTAATATAATACAAAATTACTTAATAGTAAATTAATATAATTAACTAAATTCACTTGAGATAAAATAAAAGGCTACAGATCCCACCAGTCAGTGCTTGTTTCTTGGGTCCAGAAGCTGTGCTCCACCATTTGGCAGGGATGATTTAATTGAGGATTGGTCCTGCTCTGAGTAGGTGGTTGGACTAGATGAACTCCTGAGGTCCCTTCTAACCCTGATATTCTATGATTCTATGATCTACCACGGCTCTGTGAATGCTACCAACAATGTTGAATTGATTTGCACTATGTCCCACAGCAATCTGTCCTCCATGAAAACATTACATTTCCCTGCTGCTGCATTTCTTCTTGTGGCTCTCCAAATATCAGAGGATCATGCTGTGATGTTGCACCCCATAATGCTTCTTAGAAATATGCTTATGAATGTATATATGACATAACTGGAATATGTTTTATGTTACCTATGCCATGTAACATGTAACTATGCAAAGGTTATGATCTACTGAAAATATTCATTCCATTTGTTTGCATGTATCATTTTTGTATTCAAAGTTATGAATATTGGCTGTGTACTTGTTTGATTTTAAGTAGCCTCAGTGAAGCATTTGGTCAGCTTCTTGAGAAAAGACTATTTTTAATATGTGCCCAGTCAGGAAAGACTTAAGCTGACAATAGACTTTGATAGATGCCAATCCATATCTGAGCTTTCCTGGGAACATTTCTGAAGAGAACTAAGCCATGCATGGACATGTGACTTGCCCAGGTGACTCCAAAACTCCATCTTGTAGAGGGGATTCTACATAGGGGAAGGGAGGGATTTCCACCCACAATAGAGAAACTATGTAAAGCCCTGGGAGACCCCTTCATTTTCTCTTCAGCTATCTCAAGAGGTAGCCTCTCCACCTCCAAGGGATACCTGAAGGAAACTGGAACAAAGGACAGTAACCACAGGGTGGGTGAGTGATTGCTGGACCCAGACTAGAAGGAGGCTAGTCTGTAAAAAAAGTTTCTTGAAACATCTCTGAGGGTGAGGGGAGCCTCAGTGCTGGTGCACTCAGAACCACTAGCCCAAAGTAGGTCTAATGCTTAGACCCAGGTATCAGTGATTTAAGATCTGCAGCATGTAACAAGACTCCTAATGGAGTTAAAATTAGTCATCTGTAACACTTTCTTACTGTATTAGGCTTAGACGTGCGTGTTTTGTTTTATTTTGCTTGGTAATTCACTTGCTATTACTTGTGTAACCCTTCTGCCAGTCAAAGTTGGCAGCAACAAGGGCTGGGTTCAGTATCTGGGGGTTCCTTTTCAATAACACAATGCAAAACTGGCTTGAGTGTACACCCAGTGATCTGGGACAATAACATACCACTCCCCAGGCACCTCTAAAAAGCGATACTTCCCTACCTGCAAGCACAGACTCTGAGTGTAGTAAAAGCCTTTTATTAAAGGAGGGAAACAATACAGCATTATGTGAGGAAACACCACATACAGGGTTCATAACACAAACCACGAGCAAAAGACACACCCACAAGTAAGTTTGTCAGTGTCCTTTTCTCCTTAGGTTCTTAAGTCCAGCAACCCAACAGTCACCCCACCCACAGTTTCTGTCCTTGGTCAGCGCAGCCCCCAGAGTTCAGAAGTTCATCTGCAAAGTTTACCTCCCAGCCTGGCTAGAAGGAGGAGAGGTATGGGGCCACCTTACATGCTCCTCTGCTTGGGTCAATGGCCGATTTCCAGGCCTCTCTGTGGGGTTCTGCTGTAGTCTTCACCACCAGCCGCAACTCTCCACTAGCCACTGTGCTAGCCACACCTCTCTGCTAGCCACTCACCAATAAGTCTTCAGGGCCTCCGCACCCCTATAACATCTCTCAGTGATTTCAGCTCTGCAGCATGTGACAAGACTGCTAATGGACTCAAAACTAGCTCTGTTATTATACAGTGGGAGGGGAGAGTGGAGAAAAAGAGGGATAAAGTGGTGCTTAGGACCCTCAGAGGGAGCATACACAACCAGGTACACATACCTTACACCAACCAAGTTAGGGGCCCCAGGAATGGGGCCCATGGAGATTGGTTTGGGGCCCCTGGGGTAGAACCCCTGGAGCTAGAGATAGAGGCCCCAGGGGTACGGCCCATGGAGCTATGCTTAGGAGTCCCAGGGGTACGGCCCCTGGATCTAGGGTTAAGGGTCTCAGGGAAAGGGCCTCTTGAGCTAGATTTAGGGGCCCCACGGGTAGGGGCCCTGGACCTAGGGTTAGGGGTCCCACAGAGAGGGACTTTGGAGCTAGGGTAAGGAGCCCCACAGGTAGGGAGGGCCCTGGAGCTAGTGTTAGAAGCCGCAGGGATCGGGATCTTGGAGGTAGGGTTAGGAACCTCATGCATAGGGCACCTGGAGCTAGGGTTCAGAGCCGCAGGGATGGGCCCCTGAAGCTAGGGTTAGGGGCCCCAGGGGAAGGGCACCTGCACCTAGGGATAGAGGCCCCACGAGTAAGGCACCTGGACCTAGGGTTAGGGTCCCAAATGGTTAGGGCCCCTGGAATTAGGGTTACGGGTCCCACAGGTAGAGACCCTGGAGATACGTTTAGTGGCCACGTGGGTAGGGCCCCTGGAGCTAGGGTAAGGGGCTTTATGGGTAGGGCCCCTGGAGCTAGGGTTAGGGGCCGCAGGGATGGGGCTGCTGGAGCTAGGGTTATGTGTCCCAGGGGTGGGGCCCCTGGAGCTACGTTTAGGGGAACCATGGCAATGGCTCCAGGAGCTAGGGTTAGGTGCTCCAGGGTTAGGGCCCCTGGAGCTAGGGTTAGGGGTTCCAGAGGTGAGGCCCCTGGAGTTAGGGTTAAGGGATCCACGGATATGGCCCCTGGAGCTAGGGTTGGGGGCAGTAGTTGTAGGGGTCCTGGAGCTAGGGTAAGGGGTGCCATTGGTAGGGCCTCTGGAACTAGGGTTAGGGGCCCCATGGGTAGGGCCCCTGGAGCTGGATTTCGGGTCCCCACCCGTAGGTCTCCTGTAGCTCGGGTTAGGGGCCCCAGATATGGGGCCCCTGGAGCTAGTTTTAGGGGCACCATGGGTATGACCCCTGTGTCCATGCCTGCAGGTATATGGGATCTTGGGGAGCAATTACCACACAGCTGGGGTTCCAATTAATTTCTTTATTAAAGGGAAAAAAAGGAAGTGGTGGGAATTTAATAATGAAATACTATGGGATGGGGTGTATAGGGTGTTTACAATAGACAACGATGGGGGGGGGTTCTTCCTATTGAACAGCGTAGGGAGTTCTAATAGTGGGCTACAGCAAGTGGGGTTCAGCACAATGGGATACAGTACAGTCAATAAGCAACTCTAGATACAGTGTGGAAATGCAAAGCGTACCCAAAAGAAATGCAAAATAAAATGGTAGCTTCTATATTAGTTAATAGCTAGATACACAGTGTAACACAGTGACATCAATGAAAATACAAAGTATATCAGAAAAGTGGAGGCAACCAATGGGGTGTTATAATTACAAGTAAAATGTGAGTTACAGTACAACAATACAATATCAGTATAAAGGCTGGGTCAAGAAACAGGAGAGGGGGGAGTGAGTGATTAGTGGTATGCAGATGAGCGGCTGGAAGCAGCGAGAGACTCTGAAGCCCTGCAGGGTGAGGACAACGGAGCAGTGTGATGGTGATCTTCGGTAGGGGAGGGGCAGCGGAGAAGTGTAAAGAAGGGCTAGAGAGAGGTTTAAGCAACAAGCGGACACCAAAAACAAAGGTAAAAAAAACAGCAAAGGGTTTGGGAAGTTTCACAGGGGGAGAAGCAGCAAGGGGTTTGGGAAGTTCGGAGGGTGATGCAGACGCGGGGCGGGGGGAAGCAGCAAGGAGTTGCGAAGTTCGGAGGGAGTGCAGATGCGGGGGAAAAGCAGCAAAGGGTTATAACAGGGAGACACGGAGGAGCACACAGAGGGGGAGATTGAAGCGGGGGAAAAACAGACACGGGAAAGTTCAGGGAGAGATCGGGACAGCAGGAAGGCAAATTTAAGCAGCAAAAATCCTTATCTATCTTAACCAACGACTAGGCAAAACAACAAATATCACAATTCTAAGCAAAGCTATAACAAGCAACTATACGGAGCAACAAAACAGTAAACTCTAACAAGGCAGGTGAACTTACAAGCTCTACAATCTTAACAAACTATGACTTATTAAACTAAAAAAAACAAGACCTATGGTGCACCTTATGCTATGGGGAGGTTACAGAGGGCAGAGTGGTATGTCTCCAGGACCCAGCTCCCAAGGAAGCCAAGGGATGGTGGCTACAGCGGTGGATGCAGCTGAAAGCAGATAGCCCCAAGGCAAAGCCCACAGGAGCAGAGCTTAGCAGCGGCACAAACTTATTTTTAGCGGCAAAGAGCCCTGGAGTTTAAGAGAGGTTTTAAGACACAGACCAAGGTTTAGCTTGAGTCTGTGTGCTGGGGAAACAGAGCCAGCAGCTAAAATAATAAAATAAAAGTATAGAAAGTTTTACAGAGGGATACTTACCAGTCCCCAAGGCAGCAGCAAAGGCAGAAGCAGCAGCAACATCAGAAGAGGCAAGGAGGGCTCGGTACAGTCTCAATAATCAGGAGATCTCTCAGGTAGCAATTCGTTCTTCATGGGAGGGGGCATTCAGAAAACGGGGGTACGCTCAAAAATAAAACGAGAGCGGAGAAAGGACCCCCCAGAACCCCTGGCTGATCAGACCAGGCAGCAATGCAGGAACCTTTCTGAGGTGTGTTTCAAAAATGTCTGGTTTTAAAGGCAAACTTGGGCAGTTTCCCACCAGTAATCCTGATAGGCTCCCTCTGTCACAGGGGAGGGGGCACAGGGAAAATACTGAAGGTAAGCCCAAAGACATGCCTGGACATAGTCCTGTGCAATAGGTGACTCAAGAGCACATGAGGCCTATGACTCATGCCCAGGACCTTAAAAACACATTAGGTCTTGCAGCGCTGGACATTGCCTACCCTACACCAAGCCCAGGCTCAGTGAGGTGATCACAGGACTAACCCTTTGAACAGGGCAGTGGTCCCACTTAGCACGCAGCACAAGTGGCCATCCCTTTGAGAAGGGCAATGGCTCTTGTTAAACAACTTAAGGGGCCCTCCCTTTGAGAAGGGCAGTGGCCCTGGTAAACAACTTAACAGCCAGGGAAGGGCGGCCACAGGAGAACAGAAAACAAAATGGAGTCTGGGGACAGCTGTAAGAAACAAAATGGAATAGGGGATAGCTGTAACAGACACCCTGCAGCTAGGGTTATGGCCCTAAGCGGTAGGATCCCTGGAGTTTGGGTTAGGGGTCCCACGTGAAGGGCCTCTGGAGATAGTGTTAGTGGCCTGACTGGTAGGGCCCCTGCAGCTAAGGATAGGGGCCCCAGGTTGAAGGGCCCCTGCACCTAGGGATAGGGGCCCTATGGGTAAGGCCCCTGGAGTTAGGGTTAGGGGCCGCACAGTTAGGGCCCCCGGGACTAGGCTTAGGGGTCCTAGGGGTAGGGCCTCTGGAGCTATGGTTAAGGGCTTCACGTGTAAGGCCCCTGGAGCTAGGTTTAGGGGACCCATGTGTAGGGCCCCTGGAGCTAGGGTTAGTGGCCCCAGGTATGGGGCACCTGGAGCTAATGTTAGGGGCTCCACGGATGGGACCCCTAGATTTAGGATTAGGGGCCCCACGGGTATGGCCCCTGGAGCTAGCGTTAGGGGCCCCAGGGGTACTGCACCTGGAGCTAGGGTTAGGGGTCCCAGAGGTAGGGACTCTGGAGCTAATGTTAGGGGCCCCAGTGATGGGGCCCCTGGAGCTAGGGTTAGTGTCCCCAGCTGTAAGGCTCCTTGAGCTAGGGTTAGGGGCCCTAGGGATAGCATCCCTGGAGCTAATGATAGGGGTTTCTGGTATGGGGCCCCTGGAGCTAGGGTTAGGGGCTCCACGGGTATGGCCCCTGGAGTTAGTGTTAGCGGCCCCATGGGCAGGGTTCCTCGAGCTAAGTTTAGGGGCCCCACGTGTAGAGCCCCTGCAGATAGGGGATTGGGCCCTTAAGCTAGGGTTAGCGGTCCCAGGAGTGGAGCCCCAGGAGCTTGGGTTAGGGGCCCCAGGGGTAGGGCCACTGGAGCTAGGGTTATGGGTCCGAGGGGTGTGGCCCATGGACCTAGGTTTAGGGGCCCCACGGGTATGGCCTCAGGACTTAGGGTTAGGGACTCCAGAGTTAGGGCCCCTAGAGCTAGGGTTAAGGATCACATGGGTAGGGCATCTCGAGTTAGGGTTAGGGGCCCACGGATAGGGCCCCTGGAGCATGATTGAGAGGCCCCACGGGTATAGACCCTGCAGCTAGGGTTAGGGTCCCCATGGGTAGGGCCCCTGGAGCTATTGTTAGGGACCCCAGGTATGGGGCTCCTGGAGTTAGGGTAAGAGGTCCTAGGGCTAGGGTTCCTTGAGTAAGGGTTAGTGGTCCCACGTGTAGGGCCCCTGGATCCAGAGTTAGGGGCCCGACGAGTTGGGCCCCTGGAGCTAGGGCTTGGGACCCCAGAATGGGCCCCTAGATATAGGGATAGGGTTCCCAGTGGTGAGGCCCCTGGAGCTAGGGTTAGAGGCCCAAGGCGTAAGGTCTCTGGAACTAGGGTTTGGGGTCCCACGGCTATGGCCCCTGGAGCTAGAGTTAGGGGAGCCAGGGATAGGGCCTATGGAGCTAGGATTAGGGGTCCCACTGCTAGAGCCTCTGTAGCAAGGGTTAGGGGCCCCACGGGTAGGGCCCCTGGAGCTAGGTTTAGCGGTCCCACAGGTAAGGCCCATGGAGCTAGGGTTTGGTTGCCCAGGGATGGGACCCCTGGATCAAGTGTTAGGGGACCCATGGGTATGGCCCCTAGAGCTGGGGTTAAGGGTCCCACTGGTAGGGCATCTGGAGATAGGGCTAGGAGCACCATGGGCAGGGACCCTGGAGGTAGGTATAGGGTTCACACCGGTAGGGCCCCTGGAGCTAGGGTTAGGGGATCCAGGGATGGGGCCCCTGGAGCTAAAGTTAGGGGCCCCATGGGTAGGGCCACTGGAGCTAGGGTTTGGAGCCTCAAGGATCGGTTCCTTGAGCTAGGGTAAGGGTTTCCAGAGGTGGAGCCCCTGGAGATAGGTTTAGAGGCTCTACGGGTTGAGCCCCTGGAGCTAGGGCTAGGGGCCCAAGTGGTAGGGCCCCTGGAACAAGGGTTAGGAGTCCCACGGGTAGGGCCCATGGAGCTAGGGTTAGGGACCCCACGGGTAGAGTCCTTGGAGATAGAGTTAGAGGCCCCAGGAATGGGGCCCCTGGAGCTAGGGTTAGGGGTCCAATGCTTAGTGCCCCTTGAGCTAGTGTTAGGGGCCGCACGGTTGGGGCCTCTTGTGCTAGGGTTAGGTGTCTCAGGGGTGGGGCCCCTAGAGCTAGCATTAGGGGCCCCACATTCAGGGCCCCTGGAGCTAGAGTAAAGGATCCCACCGGTAGGGCTTCTGGAGCTAGGGTTAGAGGCCTCACGGGAAGGGCCACTGGAGCTAGGATTAGGGGCCCTCAAGGGGTAGGGCCCCTGCAGCTAGGTTTAGGGGTTAAATGGGTAAGGCCCCTGGAGCTACGGATAGGGGCCCCACGGGTAGTGCACCTGAAGCTAGCATTAGGTGCCCTAGGGGAGGAGTCACTGAAACTGGGGTTAGGGGGCCCACGGGTAAGGCCCCAGGTGCTAGGGTTAGCTGCCCCATGGGTAGGGCCCCTGGTGCTAGGGTTAAGGGTCCAAGGGGTGGGGCCCCTGGAGCTAGGGTTAGGGGTCCCGGGGTGGAGCCTCTGGAGCTCAAGTTAGGAACTCCATGGGTATGGACCCTGGAGCTAGGTTTAGGGGCCTCAGTGGTAGGACCCCTGGAACTACAGTTAGGGGTCCCATGAGTAGGGCCTCTGGAGCTAGGGTGAGGGGCCCCACAGGTAGGGCTCCTAGAGCTAGGGATGGAGTCTCTAAGGGTAGGACCCCTGGAGCTAAAGTTAGTGGACGCTGCACCTTGGGATTATGTTCCCAAGAGCAAGGCCCCTGGTGCTAGAGTTAGGGGCCTAAAGGTTAGGGCCCCTGTGTCATAAACAGATAGCTAAGGGTTAATGTCTCTTTCACCTGCAAAGAAATAACCTGAAACACCTGACCAGAGGACCAATCAGGAAACAAGACTTTTTCAAATCTGGGTGGAGGGAACTTTGTGTCTGAGTCCTTTGTCTTGTATCTGTCCCTCTCGGCTATGGGAAGGATTTTTCTATTTCCTGCTTTCTAATCTTCTGTTTCCCAGTTGTAAGTACAAAAAGATAGGTTTGTTTTTTTGTAGTTACATGTGTGTAGTTGCTGGAGTGCTTTGAATTGTATTCTTTTTGAATAAGGCTGTTTATTCATATTTCTTTTAAGCAATTGACCCTGTATTTGTCACCTTAATACAGAGAGAACATTTTTATGTATTTTTCTTTCTTTTTATATAAAGCTTTCTTTTTAAGACCTGTTGGAGTTTTTCTTTAGTGGAGGACTCCAGGGAATTGAGTCTGTGCTCACCAGGGAATTGGTGGGAGGAAGAAGTCAGGGGGAAATCTGTGTGTGTTAGATTTACTAGCCTGACTTTGCATACCCTCTGGGTGAAGAGGGAAGTACTTCTGTTTCCAGGACTGGAAATAGAGAGCGTGGAATCCCTCTGTTTAGATTCATGGAGCTTGCTTCTGTATATCTCTCCAGGAACACCTGGAGGGGGGAAGGGAAAAGGTTTATTTCCCTTTGTTGTGAGACTCAAGGGATTTGGGTCTTGGGGTCCCCAGGGAAGGTTTTTGAGGGGACCAGAGTGCCTCAAAACACTCTAATTTTTTGGGTGGTGGCAGCTTTACCAGGTCCAAGCTGGTAACTAAGCTTGGAGGTTTTCATGCTAACCACCATATTTTGGACGCTAAGGTCCAAATCTGGGACTAGGTTATGACACCCTGGAACTACGGTTAGGTTTCCCATGGGGTTGAGCCCCTGGAGATATGGTTAGAGGCCAGACACGTGGGGTCCTTGGACATCGGGTTATGGGCCCCACGGGTAGGGCCCCTGCAGGTAGGGTTTGGGTCCCAAGGATATTGCCCATGGAACAAGTGTTCAGGGCACCACGTGTAGGGCCCCTGGAACTAGGGTCAGGGGCCCCAGGAACGGGGCCCCTGGAGCTCGGATTAGGGCCCCACAGGTAGGGCTGATGGAGTTAGGGTTCTGGGCTCCAGGGGTAGGGCCCCTGGAGCTAGGGTTAGGGGCCCCTGGAGCTAGGGTTAGTGTTCCCAGGGGTGGAGCCCCTGAAGCTAGAGTTAGGGATCCCATGGGTAAGGCCTCTGGAGCTAGGGTTAGGGGCAACATGAGTATGGCCCCTGGAGCTAGGGTTAGTGGCCACACGGGTAGGACCCCTGGAGCTAGGGTTAAGGGTCTCAGGGATGGGGCCCCTTGAGCTAGGGTTAGGGGTCCCATGGGTATGGACCCTGGAGCTAGGGTTAGGGGCCCCAGGGGTAGGGCCCCTGGAGCTAGGTTTATTGGTACATGGTAGTGTCACTGGAGCTATCGTTCGGGGCCCCACGGGTAGGGACCCTGAAGCTAGGGTAAGAGGCCCCACGTGTATGGCCCCTGGCGCTAGCGCTAGGGGCCCCAGGGGTAGGGCTCCTGGAGCAAGGATTAGGGGTTCTACGTGTAGGGTCTCTGTAGCTAGGGTTAAGGGCCCCACGTGTAGGGCCCCTGGAGCCAGTGTTATGGGGCCCACTGGTAGGGCCCCTGGAGCTAGGTTTAGGGGCCCTACAGGTCTGGACCTTGGAGCTAGGGTTAGGCGCCCCAGAGTTAGGGGCGCTGGAGCTAGGGTTAGGGGTCCCACGGGCATGGCCTCTGGAGCTAGGGTTAGAGGTCCCAGGAGTGGGGCCAATCGAGCTAGAGTTAGGAATCTTACGGGTAGGGCCCCAGGAGCTAGGTATAGAGGTCCCAGGGATGGGGCCCCTGGAGCTATGCTTAGGCATCCCAGAGTGGGGCCCCGTAGCTAGGGTTAGGGGTACGATGGGAAGGGACCCTGGAGCTAGGGTTAGGGGCCTCACGGGTAGGGACCCTGGTGCTAGGGTTAGGGGTTCCAGGGATAGGGCCCCTTGAGCTTGGGTTTGGGTCCACACATGTAAGGCCCCTGGAGCCATGGTTATGGGCCAAACGGGTAGGGCCCCTGGGGCTAGAGTTAGAGACCACAGGGATGGGGCCCCTTGAGCTAGGGTTAGAGGTCCCATGGGTGGGGCCCCTTGAGCAAGGGTTAGGGGCCCCATGGGTATTGAACCTGGAGCAACGGTTAGGGGTCCCACAGGAAGGGTATCTGGAGCTAGGGTTTGGGGTCTCAGGAGTAGGGCCCCTGGAGGTATGGTTAATGGCCCCACAGGTAGGGCCCCTGGAACTAGGTTTAGGGGCACCAGGGGAAGGGCTCCTGTAGATAGGGTTAGTGGTCACACTGGTAATGCCTCTGGAGCTATGATCAAGATCCCAAGGTTTACAGCCCCTGGAGCTAGGGTTAGGGGTTCCAGAGTAAAATCCCTGGAGCTAGGGATTGGAGCCCGACGGGTAAGGCCCCTGGAGCTAGGGTTAGGGGTTCCAGGAGTGAGGCTCCTTAGGCTAGGGTTAGGGGTCCTAGGTATAGTGCCCCTGGAGCTACGGTTAGGGGCCCCACGAGTATGGTCCATGCAGCTAGGGATTGGGGACCCAGAGATGAGGCCCTGGAGTTAGGTTTAGGGGTCCCAGAGGTGGGGACCCTGTAGCTACTGTTAGTGGCCCACGGGTAGGGCCCCTGGAGCTAGGGTCAGGGGTCCCAAGGTTAGGGACTCTGGAGCTAGGGTTACGGGCCCCCAGGGGAATGGCCCCTTGGGCTAATTTTAAGGGTCCACAGGAAGGGTCCCTGGAGCTAGGGTTAGGGGTCCCACTGGTAAGGACTCTGGAGCTATCATTAGGGGTTCAAGGGTTAGAGCCCAGGGGTAAAGCCGCTGTAGATATGGTTAGGGGTCCAATGTGTAGTGCCCCTGTAGCTAGGTTTCAGCACCACACATGTAGAGCCCTTATATCTAGGGTTAGGGATCCCAGGGGTTGGGCCCCTGGAGCAAGAGTTATAGGCCCCACGTGCAGGGCTCCTGGAGCTAAGTTTAGGGGCCAAACGTGTAGGGCCCCTGGAGCCAGGGTTAGGGGCCCAGTAGATGGGCCCCCTGAAGCTGGGGTTAGGGGCCTCCGGGTTGGGGCTCGTGGAGCTAGGGATAGGGGTCCCACGGGTAGGGTCCATGCAGCTAGGGATTGTTGATGCAGAGATGGGGCGCTGGAGTTAGGGTTAGGGGTCCCAGAGGTGGGGTCCCTATAGCTATTGTTAGGGGATCACGGGTAGGGCCCCTGGAGCTAGGGTTAGGGGCCTCACGGGCAGGGACCCTGGTGCTAGAGTTAGGGGTCCCAGGGCTAGGGCTCCTTGAGTTAGGGTTAGTGGTCCCAAGTGTAGGGTCCCTGGAACCAGGGTTAGGAGCCCTACGGGTAGGGCCCCTTGAGCTAGGGTTAGGGGCCTCAAGCGTAAGGCCCCTGGAGCCAGGGTTAGTGGCCTCACGGGTAGGGCCCCTAGAGCTAGGGTTAGAGGCCGCAGGGATGGGGTCCCTGGAGGTAGGGTTAGGGGTGCCAGGCGTGGGGACCCTTGAGCTAGGGTTAGGGGCCCCAGGGGTGGGGCACCTGGAACTATGATTAAGGGCCCCATGAGTAGGGCCCATGGAGCAAGGGTTACGGGCCCCACGGTAGGGTCCCTGGATCTAGGGTTAATGGCCCCATGGGTAGAGCCCTTGGAGCTAGAGTTTGTGGCATTAGGGGAAGGACTCCTGGAGCTAGGGTTAGGGGTACAGAGGAAGTGCCCCTGTATCTAGGGTTAGGGGCCCCATGGGTAGGAGCCCTGGAGCTAGGGTTAGGGGACCACAGTGAAGGGCCCCTGGAGCTAGGTTTAGGAGTCCACGGGAAAGCACCCTGGAGCTATGGTTCGGGCCCCACAGGTAGGGTCCTGGAGCTAGGGTTAGGGTACCCATGGGTAAGGCCTCTGAAGCTATAGTCAAGATCCCAAAGGGTATGTCCCCTGGAGCTAGGGTTAGGGGTCCCAGTGGTATGTCCCCTGGAGCTAGGGATTGGTGCCCCACGTGGAAGGCCCCTGGAGCTAAGGTAGAGGTCCCAGGATTTAGGCTCCTGGAGCTAGAGTTTGTGGTCCCAGGGGTAGGGTCCTTGGAGTTAGGGTTAGCAGCCCGACGCGTTGGTCCCCTGGAGCTAGGAATTGGGGCCCCAGGGATGGAGCTGTGGAGCAAGGGTTAGGGGCTCCATGGGTGGGGCCCCTGGAGCTCAGGTTATGGGCCCCATGGGTAGGGCCCCTAGAGCTAGGGTTAAGGGCCTCATGGGTAGGGCCCCTGGAGCTAGGGTTAGGGGTCCACGGGAAGCGCCCCTGGAGCTAGAGTTGGCAGTCCCACGGGTAAGGCCTCTGGAGCTATAGTGAAGATCCCAAGGTTTACAGCCCCTGGTGCTAGGGTTAGGGGTCCCAGAGAAGCTCTCCTGGAGCTTTTGATTAGGGCACCACCGGTAGGGACCCTGGAGCCAAGGTTAGGGGTCCCAGGAGTGGGGCCCCTGGAGCTAGGGTTATTGTATGATGGAGTAGAAACTGTCTGTGGGGGGGATGGGAGAGCCGGGTATGTCTTTAGGTGAGGGACAGGATCTTTAAGCCTGTAACCTGAGCCAAGTAGCGGGGAGAGGGTTAGCACCTTGGCCCGGGATGCTGGAAAAAGGAATCGGCCGACTGGAGGAGAGGCAGTTCAGTTTCGGTTTTGGGCTGGGTGATGGGAATTCAGGGGATCCTATGCTGGGATCCAAGCGCCCTGAACCCCGAGAAGGACTCAATGGAGGGGTCCTGGTTGTGTCTCCAAGCTCTGCTGTAACCTGCATTCCTGTTGTCCACTAAACCTTCTGTTTTACTGGCTGGCTGAGAGTCACTGTGAGTTCCAGGAAAAGGGGTGCAGGGCCGGACTCCCCCACACTCCGTGACAACTGGTGGCAGCGGCGGAAGATACTGCACCCCGTGGACGGCGCTTCCCTCAGTAAGTGGCTGGGGAGCAGTAAAACGAAGGGATGATTTTAGGGGTGATTAACCCCTGGGAGTGTGTGCACAGTGAGAAGCTCTTTGCAGTAACAGGGTCCCCCGGGGGATTGCAGTGAGCAGTCCCAGGGGCGGAGAAGTCTGCAACTCGACCATGGCAGAGAGGTGGTGACCTCAAGGAGGGCTGGTGCACTAGGGGTCTCCCTGGAATCCGTGGAGAGTGACAAGCACCGCGGCCTGTGAGTGGCCAGCAGGAAGATGTATGCCCAGCGGCGCAAGTGCGACGTAGTGGAGCTATGCAAGCAGAGGGGGCTGCGCAGGGGCAGACTCACCAAAGACCAGCTGATTGCCCAGCTGGAGGAAGAAGATCGCTTGAATAAACTGATCCCCGTCTCTGAGGGAAGCAGCCTGGCAGATGCAGCACAGGCACCAGTGTCTGTCCCCGCTGGGAGTGGTCAGCCGGCGGCTGAGGGCTTCCCGAGACCCCCCCTTCCTATGGCTAGGGGAAGGGCGGGGAGGAGCCCAGCAGCTATAGAGGGCACCGTGACCACCCCCGGCCAGCAGGGGATCCTCCTGGCGAAGCTCACCCGCCACAGGGGATCATCCCGGCAGCACTCGGCATCCGTGGAGTGCAAGCAGCTGGAATGTGAGAGAGAGTGCTAAAACTGAGAGAGCTGGAGGATCGTGAGAGACAGAGAAAACATGACCGGGAGGAGAAAGAGAGACAGAGGGAACATGAGGAGAGACAGAGGGAACATGAAGACAGACAAAGACTGCGGGAACTGGAGGAGAAAGAGCGACAGCGTCATTATGAGCAGGAACTGGTGAGGCAGAGGGGCAGCGGGCCCCCGGCTGCAGTGAGTGGGGGGGGCCCAGGACCGCGCGGAGCTTTGAGAAGTGCATCTTGGCCCAGTGTAAGGAGGGGGAGGACATGGATGACTTCCTGGATGCCTTGGAGATGGCCTGCGAGCTGCACGAGGTAGCTCCGGCAGACAGGCTCCAGGTTCTCACCCCCTTACTGGACCCTAAGGCCGTGGCATTGTATCGCCAGCTGGGAGAGGAGGAGAAAGGAAACTACAAACTATTCAAGCAGGCCCTGCTGCGCGAGTTTGGGCTGACTCCTGAAATGTACCGGGAAAGGTTCCGGAGTCAGGATAAAACCCCTGAGGTCTCCTATCTGCAACTAGCCGTCTGCATGGAGGGATAGGCCAGCAAGTGGGAGAAGGGGGACCTGGTTAAACTGCTGGTAGTGGAGCAACTGTATGAGCGGTGCCCATCCGACCTGAGGCTGTGGTTGAGGGACCATAAGCCAGAGAACCCGCAACATGCAGGGCAGCTGGCTGATGAGTTTGTTAAGAGCTGATCGGGGAGTGGCAGGGAGGAGTCTCAGAGGAACAGGCCCGCTGCGAGGCAGAGAGAGAGTCATCCCGAGACCTCCCAAAGGGGGAGTAGGGAGAACTCTCTCCCAAGGGGAACACCCAGCGTCAGGGACAACCGATCGTTTCGAGGGGACCAACGGGACATGAGCTGCTATCAGTGTTGCCAGAGGGGCTACATACGGTCCCAGAGCCCCAGACTCAAGGACAGACTGAGCAGACTGACCCCACACCGGGTGAACTTGGTAGAGACCCAGCCAGATGAGGGGCAGCGTTCGCAGGAAAGGGGGGCTGGCCACGTACCACCTGCGAAGGAGGGAGGAGGGCCCCAGGTCAGCTCCTCTGGGGGGCTGGATGCTCCAGGCTCCGAGTTTTTGGTTTACAGGGTTGGAGCGGGGCTGCCCCTCCGGAGAGAGTCCCTGGTTTCCCTGGAGGTTGATGGGAGGAAGATCACTGGGTACTGGGACGCGGGTGCAGAGGTGACGCTGGCCCGGCCCGAGGTGGTGACCTCAGATCGGATGGTGCCCGACACCTACCTGACCCTGATGGGCGTGGGCGGGACCTCACTCAAAGTGCCCATGGCGAAGGTACACCTGAAGTGGGGGGCCAAGGAGGGCCCCAAGGACGTGGGGGTACACTCATATTTGCCCACGGAAATGTTAATGGGGGAGGACCTGAAGGTCTGGCCAAGTAACGCCCGAGGTGCCCTGGTCGTGACCCATAGTCAGAGTCGGCGCAGGGCTCTGCACCCTGACAACGGAGAAGGTACTCTGCCCGAGGCGCAGGACTCTAACCTGGTGGGGAGGGAACGCACAGGGACACAGCTCAGAGAGGCTGCGGCCTCAGACCCAGCCAGTGAGAGAGAGCAGGTCCCCATCTCTGTCCCAGCTGCTGAGTTCCAGGCTGAGTTGCAGAAAGATCCCTCCTTGCGGAGGCCAAGGGACCTGGCTAACCTCAATGCGGTACAGACCATGAGGAGAGGTTGCAAGGAGAGGCTCCTGTGGGAGAAGGGGTTCCTGTACCAAGAATGGGCTCCCCCCGGGGAAGTGGAGTCATGGGGGATCAGGAGGCAGCTGGTGGTTCCCCAGAAGATTCGCCACAAGCTACTGTACCTGGCCCATGACATTCCTCTTGCAGGGCACCAGGGAATCTGGCACAGCAGGCAGAGGCTGCTACAGAACTTTTACTGGCCTGGGGTCTTTACCCATGTCCGACAGTACTGCCAATCCTGTGACCCCTGCCAGAAGGTGGGGAAGGCCTGGGACAAGGGGAAAGCGGCTTTGAGGCCTTTACCCATCACAGAAGAACCTTTCCAGAAGGTGACCATGGACATAGTGGGATCTCTCAGCAGGGCGACCCGGTCGGGGAAGAAATACATCCTGGTGGTGATAGATTTTGCCACTCGCTACCCCGAGGCGGTGGCCTTGTCCTCTACCGAAGCAGACACCGTGGCAGATGCACTGCTGACCATTTTCAGCCCAGTGGGGTTCCCCAAGGAAGTCTTAACGGACCAGGGGTCCAACTTCATGTCGATCCTGCTCTGGTGCTTGTGGGAAAAATGTGGGGTGCAGCACAATTGGACCTCAATGTACCATCCCCAGTCCAACGGGCTAGTGGAAAGATTCAACGGGAAGCTAAAGATGATGCTAAAAACATTTATGAATCAGCACCCGCAGGACTGGGACAAGTACTTTCCTCAGCTGCTGTTCGCGTACAGGGAGGTACCCCAGGAGTCTACTGGGTTTTTGTCTTTCGAATTGTTATATGGAAGGCGGGTAAGGGGGCCCCTGGACCTGATGAGAGACAAATGGGAGGGGAAGGCCACTCCCGATGGAGAGTCGATGGTGGAGTATGTCCTGACCTTCTGGGAAAGACTTGCCGAGCTCATGGGCCTGGCCAGGGAGAATCTAGCCCGAGCCCAGAGGAAGCAGAAGGTCTGGTATGACCGCACAGCACGGGCCTACGCCTTCGCCACCAGGGATCAAGTGATGGTTCTCATCCCCGTGAGGAAAAACAAACTCCAGGCTGCCTGGAAGGCCCTTTCAAGGTTGTCAAGCAACTAAATGAGGTAAACTATGTGGTGGAGCTGTCAAACCGGGCTCGTCACCGCCGGGTGTACCATGTGAATACGATGAATCCATACTATGACGGGGGAATGTGGTGTTGGCCGTGTGTGGACATTGGGAGAAGCAGGGAGATGACCCTTAAGTGGATCTATTCCCTGGGACGAAAGCTGGTTCCCCCCTGGAGGCAATTCCCCTCTCTAATCAGCTGACCCTGGCCTAGCACGCTGAGATCAGAGGGGTGCTGCATCTATACCGACAGCTGTTTTCCAACCAGCCTGGATGCACTAATTTGACTGTCCACCTGGTGGAGACCAGATCACATCCACCTATAAGATGCTCCCCTTTCCGGGTCACTGGGAAAACTGCCCAGGACCTAGAAAGAGAGGTCAGGGACATGCTGGCTCTGGGGATGATCCAGCCGTCTTCCAGTCCTTGGGCCTCGCCTGTGGTACTGGTCCCCAAGAAGGACATGTAGATCAGGTTCTGTGTGGACTATCGAAAGCTCAATGCCATCACCGTATCTGATGCCTACCCCATGCCTAGGCCTGACGAGCTTCTAGACAAGCTGGGAGGCGCTCAGTACCTCACCACCATGGATCTTACAAAGGGTTACTGGCAAGTGCCGCTGGACGCAGATGCCAAGCCGAAATCGGCCTTTATCACTCCTCTGGGGCTCTACGAGTTTCTTACCCTGCCCTTCGGCCTCAAGGGAGCGCCGGCCACCTTCCAGTCCCTGGTGGATCAGCTACTGCAGGGGATGGAGAGTTTTGCCTTGGCGTATATTGACAACATCTGCGTCTTTAGCCAGACCTGGGAGGACCATGTGTCCCAGGTTAAACAAGTGCTGGACCGACTCCGAGAGGCTGGGTTAACCGTAAAGGCTGAGAAGTGCAAGGTGGGGATGGCTGAAGTATCTTACCTGGGCCATCGGGTGGGGAGCGGCTGCCAAAAGCCAGAACCAGCCAAGGTGGAGGTGATCAGAGACTGGCCCTCTCCCCAGACCAGTTAGCAGGTCCAGGCCTTTATTGGGATGGCAGGGTACTATCGAAGGTTCGTGTCCCACTTTAGTGCCATAGCCGCCCCCCTCACTGAGCTGTGCAAGAAGGGGAAGCCAGACAAGGTGGTCTGGACCGAGCAGTGCCAGCAGGCTCTCTGGGCGCTGAAGGAGGCTCTGGTTAGTGGCCCAGTTCTGGCAAACCCAGATTTTGACAAGCCCTTTATGGTGTTCACTGACGCCTCAGACATGGGACTGGGGGCGGTGTTAATGCAGGAAGATGAAAAGGGGGAGAGACACCCCATCGTGTACCTGAGCAAGAAGTTGCTACCCCGAGGAGCAGAACTATGCGGCCATCGAGAAGGAATGCCTGGCCATGGTGTGGGCCATTAAGAAACTGGAGCCATATCTCTTTGGGCAACACATCACTGTGTACACCGACCACTCTCCCTTGACCTGGCTGCACCAGATGAAAGGAGCCAACACCAAGCTCCTGAGGTGGAGCCTGCTCCTGCAGGACCATGACATGGACGTGGTCCGTGAGAAAGGAAGTGCCTACCTGATAGTGGACGCGTTGTCCCGGAGAGGGGGCCCTGAACTTCCCCAGGTCACTGGGCAGAGTGACCCCGGTCAGTTCAGTCTCAAAGGGGGGAGAGATGTGATGGAGTAGGGACTGTCTGTGTGGGGATGGGAGAGCTGGGGAGGACTTTAAGTGAGGGACAGGATCTTTAAGCCTGTAACCTGAGTCAGGTAATGGGGAGGGGGTTAGCACGTGGGCCCGGGAAGCTGGACAAAGGAATCGGCCGGCTGGAGGAGGGGCAGTTCAGTTTCAGTTTTGGGCTGGGTGATGGGAATTCAGGGGATCCTATGCTGAGATCCAAGCGCCTTGAACCCCGAGAACGACTCGATGGAGGGGTCATTGTTGTGCCTCCAAGCTCTGCTGTAACCTGCATTCCTGTTGTCCACTAAACCTTCTGTTTTACCGGCTGGCTGAGAGTCACTGTGGGTCCCAGGAAGAGGGATGCAGGGCCGGACTCCCCCACATAGGGGTCCCAGGTATAGGACCCCTGGAGCTAGGGTTAGGGGCCCCACGGATAGAACCCCTGCAGCTAGGGATTGGGGCCCCAGGGAAGGGGCCCTGAGCTAGGATTAGGGGTCCGAGAAGTGAGGCCACAGTAATTAGGGTTAGGGGTCCCACGGGAAGGGCCTCTGGAGCTAGGGTTAGGAGCCCCACAGGTAGGGCCCCTAGAGGTAGAGTTACGGGCCCCACGGGTAGGGCCCCTGGAGCTAGGGTTAAGGGCCTCAAGGGTAGAGCCTCTGGAGCTAGGGTTAGGGCCCCCAGGGGAAGGGCCCCTGGAGATAGGGTTCAGGGTACACCGGAAAGGCCCATGGACCTAGGGTTAGGGGTCCCACTTGTAAGGCCTCTGGAGCTATCGTTAGGGGATCAAGGGGTAGGGACCCTGAAGCTAGGGTTAGGGGTCCCAGGAGTAGAGCCCCTGCAGATATGGTTAGGGATCCAACGTGTAGTGACCTTGTAGTTAGGATTAGGTGCCACACATGTAGGGCCCCTGTAGCTAGGGTTAGGGGTCCCAGGTGTTGGGCCCCTGGAGCAAGAGTAATAGGCCCCACGTGTAGGGCCCCTGGAGCTAGGGTTAGGTCCCCACATGTAGGGCCCCTGGAGCCAGGGTTCGGGGCTCAACGGATCAGGCCCCTGAAGCTAGGGTTAGGGGCTCCAGGGATAGGGCTCATGGAGATATTGATAGGGGCCCCACGGGTTGGGCCCCTGGAGCTAGGCTTAGGAGCCCCAGGGGTAGGGCACCTTGGGCTAGCGATAGGGGCCACAGGGGTACGGCCCATGGAGCAAGGGTTAGAGGTCCCAGGGGTAGGGCACCTGGAAGTAGGGTTATGAGTCTCAGGGGTAGGGCCTCTGGAGCTAGATTTACGGGCCCCACGGGTAGGGACCCTGGAGCTAGGGTTAGGGGCACCAGGAGTAGGGCCCCTGGAACTAGGGTAAGGGGTCCCATGGGTACAGCCCCTGGAGCTAGGATTAGGGGCCCCACGGGTAGGGCCTCTGGAGTTGGGGTTACAGGTCCAACGGGTAGGGCCTCTGAAGCTAGGGTTAGGGGGCATACAGGTAGGGAGCCTGGAGCTAGGGTTAGGGGCCCCACAGGTAAGGCCCCTGGAAATAGGGTTAGGGGCCCTACGTTTAGAGCCCTGGGAGCAAGGGTTAGGGGCCCCAAAGGTAGGGACCCTGGAGCTAGGGTTAGAGGCCCCAGGAATGGGGCCCCTTGAGCTAGGGTTAGGGGTTTCATGGTAGGGTCCGTGGAGCTAGGATTATGGGCCAAAAGGTTAGGTCCCCTGGAGCTAGAGTTAAAGGCTCCATGGGAAGGGCCCCTGGAGCTAGGGTTCGAGGACCTATGGGTAGGACCCTAGGATTAGGGGCCCCTAGGGGAGGGACCCTCTAGCTAGGGTTTGGGGTCCCAAAGGTAGGGCTCCCGGAGCTAGGGTTAGGGATCCCAGGGGTAGGGCCCCTGGTGCTAGGGTTAGGGGCCTCAAGGTTAGGGCTCATGGAACTAGGGTTAGGGGTCCCAGGCCTAGGGCCCTTGGAGCTAGGGTTAGGGGTCGCAGGAGTGTGGCTCCTGGAGCTAGGGTTAGGATTTTCAGAGGTAGAGTCCCTGGAGCTAGAGTTAGGGGCCCCACGGGTACGGCCCCTGGAGCTAGGTTTAGGGACCCCAGGGATGGGGCTCCTGGAGCTAGGGTTCAAGGTTGCAGGGGTAGGGCCCCTGTAGCTAGGGTTAAGGTAGCTACGGGTAGTGACTCTGGAACTAGAGTTAAGGGTCCTAGAGTTAGAGCCCCTTTAGCTAGGTTTAGGGGTCCCACGTGTAGGGCCCCTGGAGCCAGGGTTAGGTTCCCCACGGGTAGGGCCCCTGGAGCTAGGGTTAGGGGCCCCAGGGATGGGGTCCCTGGAGCAAGCGTTAGGTGTCCCAGTGGTGGGGCCCTGGAACTAGGGTTCGGGGACCAAATTTTTGGGCCCCTAGAGCTAGGGTTAGGGGCCCCAGGGATATGGCTCCTGGAGCTAGTGTTAGGGATCCCACGGCTAGGGCCCCTGGAACTAGGTTCAGGAGTACCACGGGTAGAGACCCTGGAGCTATGATTAGGGGCCCAACGGGCAGGGCCCCTGGAGCTAGAGTTAGTGGTCCCACGTGTAGGGCCCCTGGAGCTACGGATTGTGGCCCCAGGGATGGGGCCCTGGAGCTAGGATTAGGGGTCCCATTGGTGGGGCCCCTGGAGTTAGAGTTAGTGGTCCCATGAGTAGGGCACCTTGACCTAGGGTTAGGGGACCCACGGGGAGGGTCTCTGGAGCTACGGTTAAGGACTCCACTGGTATGGCCCCTGGAGCTATGGATTGGGGCCCCTGGAATGGGGCCCTGGAGCTAGGGTTAGGGGCCCCAGGGAAAGGGCCCCTGGAGCTAAGTTTAGGTGTC
Source organism: Gopherus flavomarginatus (assembly GCF_025201925.1). Taxonomy (NCBI): domain Eukaryota; kingdom Metazoa; phylum Chordata; order Testudines; family Testudinidae; genus Gopherus; species Gopherus flavomarginatus. The sequence goes on along the minus strand of NC_066627.1, from coordinate 11,099,353 downwards.
CATGGGAAGGGCCCCTGGAGCAAGAGTTAGGGGCCCCACGGGAATGGCCCCTGGAGCTAGGGATAAGGGCCCAAAGGATAGGGTCCCTGGAGCTGGGGTTATGGGTCCCACGGGTAAGTCCTCTGGAGCTATAATTAGGGGTCCAAGGAGTAGGGCAACTGGAGCTAGGGTTTCAGGTGCCTGCGGTAGGGCCCCTGCAGCTAAGGTTAGGGACTCAATGGGTAGGGCCCCTGGAACTAGGGTTAGTTGTCCCAGGAGTGAGACCCCTAGAGCTAAGGTTAGGGTGTCCACGTGTAGGCCTGATGTCGCTAGGGTTAGGAGAGCGACGGGTAGGCCCTCTGGAGGTAGGGTTAGGGATCCCAAGTGTAGAGACCCTCTACCTAGTGTTAAGGGTAACAGGAGTGGGTCTCCTGGGGCAAGCGTCAGGGTTTCCAGGAGTAGGGCCCCTTGAGCTCGGGTTAGAGGCCCTAGGGATGGGGTCCCTGCAGCTAGGGTTAGGGGTCCCAGGGGTGGGGTCCCTGTAGTTAGGGTTAGGGGCTCAACTTGTAGGGCCCCTGGAACTAGTGTTAGGAGTCCCACGAGTAGGGCCCATGGAGCTAGGATTAGGGGCCCCATGGATGGGAACCATGGAGCTAATGTTAGGGGCCCAATGGGTAGGGACCCTGGAGCCAGGGTTAGGGGCCCCTCAGGTAGAGCAACTTGAGCTAGGGTTATTGGCCCCACGAGTAGGTTATCTGGAGCCAGGATCAGGGGCCCAACAGGTATGGACCCTAGAGCCAGGGTTAGGGCCCCATGGATGGGGCCCCTGGAGCAAGGCTTCGGGGTAACAGGTATTGGACCCCTGAAGCTAGGGTTAGGGGACCCAAGGGTAGGGATCCTGGAGCTAGGGTTAGGGGCCCCAGGGGCATAGCCCCTGGAACTATGGTTAAGTGTCCCACGGGTAGGTCCCCTGGAGCTAGGGTTAGGAGCCCCAGGGGTAGCTCCCCTAATGCTAAATAGAGTGGCCCTATGGGAAGGGCCCCTGGAACTAGGGTTAGGGGGCCAAAGGTTTGGGCCCCTGCAACTAGGTTAAGGGTCCTCAGGAGTAGGGCCCCTGGAGCTAGGGTTATGGGTTCAAAGGGTAGGGCCCCTTGAACTAGGGTTAGGAGTCCTACAGCTGGAGCACCTGGAGCTTGGGTTAGGGGCCCTATTGGTAGGGCCCTTGGAGGTAGTGTTAGGGGCCATATGGGCAGGACCCCTGGAGCTAGGGTTAGGAACCCCACAGGTATGGCCCCTGGAGCAAGGGTTAAGGGCCCTAGGGGTAGGGAGCCTGGAGATAGAGTGAGGGGTCCCAAGGGTAGGGCCACTGAAACTTGGTTAGAGGACCCACAGGTAGAGCCCCTGGAGCTAGAGTTAGGGGCCTCACGGGTTTGTCCCCTTAAGCTAAGGTTAGGGGCCCCACCGGTAGGGCCCCTGGAGCTGGGGAAGGGGCCACAGGAGTAGAGCCCATGGAGCTACGGTAAGGGGTCCAACAGGTAGGGCCCATGGAGGTAGGGTTAGGAGCCCAGGGGTAGCTCTGCTGGAGCTAGAGATAGGTGCCCCAAGGGTACGGCCCCTGGAACTAGGGTTAGCGGTCCCAAGGGTAGAGGCCCTGGAACTAGGGCTAGGGGCCCCACGGATAGGGCCCCTGGAGCTATAGTTAGGGGCCCCAAGGGAAGTGACCATGGAGCTAGGGTTAGGAGCCTGTTGGGTAGGGACCTTGGAGCTAGGATTAGGAGTCCCATGTGTAGAGCCCCTGGAGCTAGGGTTAGGGGACCCACGGGTAGGGCGCCTGCAGGCAGGGTGAGGGGTCTCACAGGTAGAGCCCGTGGAGCCAGGGTTAGGGGTCCAACCTGTAGGGCCAATGGAACTAGGGTTAAGGGACTGACGGGTAGGCCCCTTTAGGTGGTTTAGGAAGCCCAGTGGTGGGGCCCTTGGAGCTAGGGTTAAGAGCCCCACAGGCAGCGACCCTGGAACTGGGGTTAGGTGCTCCAGGGGTAGGGCCACTGGATCTAGGGTTAGGGGTCCCACGGGTAGGGCCTCTGGAACTAGGGTTAGGGGCCCCACAGGCATGCCCCCTGGATTTAAGGTTAGGGGCCCCACGGGTAGGGCCCCTGGAGCTAGCATGAATGGTCCCATGGGTAGGGCCCCTCGAGCTAGAGTTAGAGGTTCACGAGATGGGCCACTGGAGCTTCGGTTAGGGGCCCCATGAGTACGGTCCCTGGAGCTAGGGTTAGGGGTCCCAGACATGGGGCTCCTGGAGCTAGGGTTAGGAGTACCAGGGGTAGGGTCCCTGGAGTTAGGGTTAGAGACCCCAGTGATGAGGCCCCTTGAGCTAGGGTTAGGGGTCCCAAGGGTGAGGCCCCTGGAACCAGAGTTAGGGATACCTCGGGTAGGGCCCTTGGAGCTAGGATTAGGGGCCACAAGGGTAGGTTCCCTGGAGCTAGGGTTAGGGGCCCCATGGCGTAGGGACTCTAGGGCTAGGGTTAAGTTCCGAGGGGAAGGGAACCTGGAGTTTAGGTTATGGGCTCCATGAGTAGGGTCCCTGAATCTAGATTTAGGGGTCCCAGGGATGGAGACCCTGGAACTAGGGTTAGAGGCCCCATGGGTAGGGCCTCTAGAGCTAGAGTTAGGGGCCCCACGTGTAGGGTACCTGTAGCCAAGCTTAAGGGCCCCAGGACAGGGCCCCTGGATCAACGGTTAGGGGCCCCACGGGTTGGAACCCTGCTGTTATGGTTAGAGGTCCCAGGGGTAGGGCCCTTTGAATTAGGGTTAGGGGTCCTATATGTAGGGGCCCTGGAGCTAGGGTTAGGGGCCCCAGGGGTACGGCCCCTGGAGTTCGGGTTAGAGATCCCACAGATAGGGCCCCTGGAACTAGGGATAGGATCCCCAGGGATGAGGCCCCTGGAGATAGGGTTAGGGGTCCCACGGGTAGGGCCCCTTAAGCTAGGGTTAGGGGCCCCACGGGTAGGGCCCCTAGAGCAAGGGTTAGAGCCCCCACGGGTAGCACCTCTGGAGCTAGGGATAGGGTCCCCAGGGATGAGGACCCTGGAGCTAAGGTTTGGGGTTCCACGGGTAGGGCTGCGAGAGCTAAGATTAGGGTCCAATTTGGAGGGCCTCTCGAGCTAGGGTTATGGGTATCACGGGTAGGACCCCTGGAGCTAGGGTTAGGGGTCCCAGGGTTAGCGCCCCTGGAGCTAGGGTTAGGGGTCCCGCAGGTATGGCCTCTAGAGCTAGGGTTATGGGCATCATGGGTTGAGTCCCTGGAGCTAGTGTTAGTGTCCCCAGGTATGGGGCCCCTGGAGCTAGGGTTAGGGGACCCACGGGTAGGGCCCCTGGATCTAGGGCTTAGGGACCCACGGGTAAGGTCTCTGGAGCTATAGCTAGGGCACCAAGGGGTAGGGCCCCTGGAGCAAGGCTTAGGAGTCCCAGGAGTGGTGCCGCTGGAGCTAGGGATGGGGTCCCACTTGTAGGGCCCCTGGAACTAGGGTTACAAGTCCCACGGGTAGAGCCCCTGGAGCTAGGTTTAGAGTCCCCACGGGAAGGGCCCCTGGAGCTTGGGTTAGTGGCCACACGGGCAGGCCCCTGGAGTTAGAGTTAGGGGTCCAAGGGGTAGGACAAGTGGAGCTAGGGTTAGGGAATCCAGGGATCCACTCTTCTCCTACTCCAACCCGCCCCCAAAAGAAAAAGGAAAAAAAATTGTTTCTCGCCTTTTTTTCCATGTCACCCTGTGTCTACTGCATGCTGGTGGTAGACAGGGTGCGGCAGCGCTGAGCACCAGTCTCCCCTTCCTGGTGGCAGATGGTGCAAACTGGTGGGTAGTCATTGCTGTCATCAGCTGGTGAGTGCTCCTGGCTGGCCTTGGTGAAGTCGGCCAGAGGCACCTGGGTAAAAATGGGAATGATTCCCAGTCGTTCCTGGCTGATGGTACAAAAGGCTTGGTAACAGTCCTCATCATAGCAGCTGGAGACTGAGCTCCATCAGCCCCCCTCCCTTTCATGTCTAAAGAAGATTCTGTACTCCCTGGACTATCATAGCAGCGCTCATCTCCCCCCGACACTTTAATGTCCTGCCTGGACTATGATAGCAGCTGGAGCCTGCCTCCTTCTCATTTTATCTCACTAAAAACTCAGTGTTTTTTATTACTTCATCATACAAATGGGGGAACACTGCCACAGTAGCCCAGGAGGGTTGGGGGAGTAGTGAAGCAACAGGTGGGGTTGTTGCACGGACAGCCTCTAGAATGGCATGCAGCTCATCATTTCTGCAGGATCTCTGGGGCTTTGACCCCAAGCAGCTGTGCTCTCTGGTTCTCTAGTACACTTGTCCCATATTCTAGGCAGGACTGACTCTATTTTTAGACAAAACATAAAGAAGGGAATGACCAGGGGAATCATTCCTATTTTTGTCCATGCAGCCCCAGCCAAGTTCAGCTAGGCCAGCCTGGAGCACCCATGACAGCAGCAGACAGTACAAAAGGATTGATAACCATCATTGCCAATTTCCAATTGCAAAGGATGCAAAATGACTGATAACCATCATCTCATTGCCAATTTACAATAGCAGATGGTGCAATAGGGATGGTAACCATCTCTGCTATCTTGCAAAAGCAAATGAATGCTTCTGTGTAGCACTGCAGCACCGTGTCTGTCAGCACCATCCAGTACACATACGGTGACAGTGACAAAAGGCAAAACAGGCTCCATGGTTGCCATGCTAAGGCGTCTGCCAGGGCAATCCAGGGAAAAAGGGCGCAAAATGATTGCCTGCCATTGCTTTCATGGATGAAGGATTGAGTGACGACATTTACCCAGAATCACCTGCGACACTGTTTTTGTCCCATCATGCACTGGGATCTCAATCCAGAATTCCAATGGTCGAGGGAGACTGCGGAAACTATGGGATAGCTACGGGATAGCTACCCACATGCAACACTCTGGAAATCGATGCTACCCTCGGTACATGGACACACACAACCGAATTAATGTGCTTAGTGTGGCTTCATGCACTTGACTTTATACACTGTTTTACAAAACCGGTTTCTGTAAAAACAGAATAATCCCGTCATGTAGACATACCCTTAGTCTATTCTGTGTAGGTTCCTAAACCGATCTCCTTAGTCTACCTTCCAGAATAATTGCATGGTTTGGATCATTCTTTCCCTCGTCTCCCCACAGGAGAGACATTTTCCATCCCCTTCCCATTGGGAAAATGCCATCGTTTTAACTTGGGAAACAGTCTCTGTAAATGTTTTGCCCAGATGAGGGATAGTTCATAGGAGCAGACAAGGAGGACTGTTGTGGCCCTTTGAGTCACATTCCTAGCATTTAAGACTGGAAGGAACCAGCCAATCACCTTGGAGGGACTGGGGTGCACTAATGCTTGAGGCCCTACCATGGCAAGGAATTGATTTGATGCCATTGACCGTACGTTTGAGGTAGTTCTGCGGGAAAGGAGAAGAAAAGTCACTCATTGCCTTTTGGCAGCAGAAGGTGCATTATGATTGATAGCTATCGTTGTCATACTCTTAGATGTTCTTTTAGTCAATTTTGATGATGTCAGTTAGGGGCGCCTGGGCAAACATGGGAGTGATTCAGCCAGGTCATTCCCATCTTCTGTCAAGCACCCAGGAGATGATGATGACCAGCATTCATACTATACCGTCTTCTGGTGAGCAACCAGGAGATTATGATGGCTAGCAGTTGTACTACCAACGTAAGATGTAAAAGCCGGATGGGTCAAAACAAGAAATTGACCTGCTTTGTTTTGTGAAATCAATGGCCTGCTAAACCCAGGGTTTTGAGTTTAATCCTTGAGTGGACCACTCTGTGTGACAGTTGTCTGTGTTTCTCTTTGATGCAAAGCCACCCCTTTTATTGATTTTAATTGCCTGTAAGCCATGCCATCAGGTGCCCCTGCTTCCATCAGAGTAATGGCAGACAATTGTTTTGTGCCTTTTTTCAGCGCAGAACCAGAAGCTGCAAAAGCAAAACCAGACAAGGAGGCGACAGCAGTGCGGTGACGAGAGTGATGAGAACATAGACATGGTCATAGACTTCTCACAAAGTACGGGTTGGGCAATGTGTTCCGGCAATGTGCACATAATGCTGATGAGCTCTGCATGGTCACCTGTGCTGATCAGCTTGCCACGCTGGCCAAACAGGACATGAAATTTAAAAGTTCGTGGGCCTTTTCCTGTCTACCTGGCCAGTGCATTTGAGTTGAGAACGCTGTCCAGAGCGGTCACAATGGAGCACTCTGGGATAGCTCCCAGAGGCCAATACCGTTGAATTGCGTCCACACTACCCTAAATTCGACCCGGCAAGGCCGATTTCAGTGCTAATCCCCTCCTTGGAAGTGGAGTAAAGAAATCGATTTAAAGAGCCCTTTAAGTTGAAAAAAAGGGCTTTTTCGTGTGGATGGGTCCAGGGTTAAACTGAGGTAATGCTGCTAAATTCAACCTAAAGTCAAAGTGTAGACCAGGCCTCAGAGGGATTTTATAGCTACTGGCTGGCTGGGTGTCCAAAAAAGGAAGCTACCTGCCCCTTTCATTGATCACACTTGGTAACTACTAAGCAGAAGCACAGAATCATAGATTGATTTGCCGAGTCTCCTGCAGGCCTTCCTAATGGCACAGCAGGGCTGCTCTTGGTCCTGCACAATGTTGTTTCATTTAGCAGTGACTGTGAAGGGACTTCCAGCTATTTGGCCGTGGGAACTCTGTTATTAAGTGGACAGCCTGTCTTAGCAGTGTATGGCTGTATTGCTTGTAGATTGATATATTCTGTATTGATGTTACGAAGTGGAGTATTTTGTAGCTGGCTGCTATAATTTGTTTAACTTGTATGAACTATGAATATGCTCCCTCAGACTTAACCACCTGCCTTTCACACATTCCCTGCCCCTCACTCTCTGGGGTGGGAAGAAGCCACCAGCATGTGTGTCCATTGGATTTTTTTTATTTAATTACTTCTCATTGTTAAATTATTTATGAATCTTTCTTAAATTTCATTGCAGTGTGTTTTCTTCCTGCCACTGTCACCTGGCAGCTCAGGGATGTGAGAGTCTCCTCCATTGCATTTCTGCCCACGGAAAAAGAAGAGAGATCACACTTCAGCACCTTTGGAAATAAAAGCAACCTCGAAACAAACCAACTGTCTCCTCAGTGTGCAGTTTGTGTCTCTTTTGGTGCAGTTGATGTGTGTGCAGCATGTGTGGTGGACAGGGGCACTGTGTGCTCCCATGGGAATTCACCAGCCTTGGTGCAGGATTTGACTTGTTCCTGGAGTGAATGTAGCACTGTGGAGTGTCAGGCACAGGCTGCATGACCCCCTCCATTCATCCTTGGTGCAGATACAGCCCACACAGCACTAGTGCAACCTCCTCTCCCGCTGCCCTCCACCATCATCTGCACAGCCCACCTGTCAGGGCAGGAGGGGAATGTTGCTCCATGGATCCTAGTTCTCAGATGGGACTGCCCTGGGATGGGGGTGTGTGGTTGCATCCATTGGATCACCAGACTGAGCCTTCTGATATCCTTGGTGATTGTTCCCAAGATCCAGGACTTTGTGCTCAAACATCTCCCAGCTTCCTTGGTGAAAGTAAGACCAAGGTTTTGTTGCAATATACAGGAAGAAAGTAGATTTTCACCCTAGCTGGGACTCAAACCCACAATTTCTGGCTTCGGAAGGAAATACTTTATCCATTAGGGCCCTGGTGTACAGCTGCTGAAGAGAAGGAAATTCCCTCTCAGAAATGCACATTCCTCGCATTTGCTTCAACACCAAATAGACCCTTTCTGCACCTTACAGAAATGTCTGCATCCCCTGGCAGCGAGGCCACTGGGCAGGTGACTGACAGAGCTGAGCACCACCTTTCAGCCAGCCATCTTTAGAGAAGAACCCCACTCGAGTCACCCCTCCCTCCTTCAGCACCTCCACGTCTGTGGCTCTGAGTGGCAGTAGGATGATTAACAGGCGAATCCGGGAATGGAAGAGGAGTAAGGTCAGCCTGTAAGGAGTAACTAGGTGGGGCAGACCCAGGGGGAGGCTGTGGGCTGCTGGTCGGTCATTGGGATCTGAGCTCTAGATCAAAGCTGCACAGTGACCTGACACCCAGGGTTATAGGGCAGACATAGTAACCCCCTTACTGGCCTCTGTGAACCCCAAACCCTTGTTACTAAGGGCATTGAGGAGTCTCTGTCCCTCAAAGCTTCTGGGAGCTCCCCAGCAGGCTGCGGGCATCAGCTGCCTCCTGCCACACAGGTTAGACCCTTGGCGCTGTGCCAGCTGCCCTCTCGCTTGCAGGCCCAGTGTAGGAAGAAGGAGGCCCTGAGGTAGCAGAAAGGGGTTTTGATTAACCTCTGTGGTATGGGCACAGGACGCTTCCACTGTGTCACTCTGCTGGCTTTTCTTCAGCAGCGCCTAGAGGCCCTGGCTCCAAGCTAGTGCCTGGTGAGCTCTGGCACTGGCAGGAAGCGCTGCAGGGTACTGGGCAGTGGCCCTGGCAAACTAGCTGCTGGTAGGTGTCTCTGTGGTATCATGGGTCAGTGAGTTCAGCTGTTAATGGAAAGGAGGGGGGTTTTCTGCTCCCCCAGGGATGCCACTGAAGGCTTCTCGTGGGCTCCTCAAGGTCTGCTGGGAGCAGTGATGTTCCCCTTTTGCCACCTTGAAACAAAGGTTCACCTGCTGCCTACAAGAGCGTGAGGGCAGCGCTGCAAAAGCCCATCTCCTGGCAGCCGTGCTGGAGGCTCGGGCTTAATCCTCAAAGCCGAGCACAAAACCTTCAGCCAGGAGCATTTCGCTTCCTCCCGCCTCCACCCAAGGAGTAAGGGAGAAAAGGATGAGACACGAAGGCTCAAAGATGCCTCCCTCCCACTTCCCTGTACACTGTGCAAAGCCCTTGGCCTGCCTCATGCCTCGTCAGGAAAGCGTGGCCATGCTGCCCAAGCCTCAGTTACATCCACAGCCTGGCCCACCTCTGGTGACGAAGCGCAGAACCACGCGAGTCAATGGCAGGTCAAGTTGGGAGCCTCGGCTCTTTCCCCTGACAGCCACACAGGGCTGCCTAGCATCTCGAGAGCCTCTCTCGTGTTCTCCTGCAACAGCCGCCTGCTGGTGCGGGTGGGAAAAGGGACGAGGAAGTACTGTGGCCTCAGGCTAGGACAGGAGGCCCTCGCCACGCCCAGGCCTGCCTCTTACCTTCAGCCCAGGCAGTCAGAGGTGCCGAGGAGCTCCCTGGCAGGCCGCCGCCTCAACCAGGAAATAAGGAAAAGGCGATGAATAAAGAAGTCAGGAAATAACAAGGAAATGAAGAGGTTTGTCGAACGGATTTCTGTCCGATTTACCAGCTTCTCAGCTATCGCTCAAAGTCAAAGACCTAAAGTCAACCTATCGGCATAAGTACAGATGGTTAAATGGGAGTTAAAAGGAGCTGCTGTCACAAGTGTTAGGTGCCTGCAAGCAGCATGCAGACCATTTAAAAACACTGCAATTAGAGGCTCAGATGAAACGTTTGACCTAAATCAGAAACTACAATAGGAGGACCAGCAAAAAGCCACTCTAGGTATACAGCCGAGTAATGGAGGCTTTTAGAGGCAAAAAGTCATCCCTCAAAATTTGGAAATCAAAACCTAGTGAGGATAATAGGAAGGTGCACAAACTCTGGCCTGTTAAGTGTCAAAGTGTAACAAGTCAGGCCAAGAAAGAATCTGAGAAGCAACGTGCTAAAGACACAAAAGCTAAGCATAAATTCGGTCAATGAGCGTCCTGGTCTGTCCCTGCAGAAAAGTGAACCCCCTCTGTGGCTGGAGTGAGCTTCTCTAAGCTGACCCCACTACAGACCTGTGCCAGATAGTGCTCATTGTAAAAATGTTTCCTCTGATGGTCGGGAAAACAGGACCAGTGGTCCTCAGGCCAGCTGACACAATTAAAATCCTCCCCCCAACAACAAACATCATGCAGTCCAGAGGAAGGGATCCTTTGATCTTCCCTCTTATGCCTTAACTGGGGACCGTACACACTAATATAGCAGTAACCAGGGCCACAGAGCACAAAGTCTGCCAGTAATGCCCTTCCTGGTCGGAGCTCCACCACCTTCTGTACTCACACCGCAAATGTGAAAAACAAGACTCCAGCCCCATCATTCTTCCTTGGCCAGGAGGCCCTTCCTCCAATCACCCTCTGCCTATTGAGCTACCCTAGAGCTGTTAATGTGCATTTCCTGAACACCCACCATGTCCAAGTCCAGCTGCTGCAAGGCACTGAACATCAATCACCTCCTCCTGGGCCCCCAAATCCCTTCCACCTTCCACACAGCCATTTTCACAGATGACCTTTCCCTGCTACTGCCCTTGCTCAGTTGCGCAGAGGAGTTTTCATCCCCAGTCCCTGCCTGTCACTGCCCAACAGCCCTCTGGCACCATTCCTGAGGGTCACCCTGCCTTGCTCTCTTCCTGTCATGTTGGGAAAGACAGCTCTCATCGTTATAGGTCAGGTGGGTCAACTAGCGGCAGAAGTCCATTCTATGTTTTCCTACTGCAGAGCCTAAGATCAGAGACTCATCTTTAGTGCAACCCAGAAGTGAGGCAAGTGGGGTAATTTGCCCCAGGCCCCGCAGGGGCCCCATGATAATACAGTATGGCAACATTTTTTTAATGGAATGGGCCCCCAAAATTGCTTTGCCCCAGGCCAGCCTTGCTCACTTTGGGTGCAGGCATTGCTGTGCTGCCAGAAAATAAGCTGCCCCTGCACAAAGAGGATGAAAAAACCTGCCAAAGCCTGGGATCGATCCATGGACATTTATCTCTTCAGTCTAATGCTTACCTAACGGAGCTATTTTAGTGGCCATATGGGTTTATTTTGGCCTGTTGCTTCTCTGTCCAGGATGTTTTTGCACCAGTTGGACACAAAAAGGATGTCATTGTGAGCGGCCCATGAAGACAAGACTCGCTTTTGCCTGCCTTGCTCGGCTTCACTTGCTTCCTCACCCTGTTCCTGCCCTAGTGCCCAGGTTGACCTGGTGGTGTAAAGGGACTGGGGGCCTCTGGCTTGTGGAGGAAATTGAGCTGGACTCTGAGCTAGACTAGACCCTGGCGGTGAGAGTCTGGCCACTACTTGCCACCCCACTCTGTTGTCCTGGCTTCTCTCACTGGATGTCATTTCAGGAGGGAAGTGGGGCTTCTTCCTCCCCTCCCCAATTTTCACACGGCAGAGGAGTGCAAACAGGAAAATGAATGGCTGCTCAACAGCCCCACTGGAGGAACTCGACGCCCTTTGCTGTGGTGAGTAAGAAGTGGCTGTTGGCTGACAGGCCCTGTCCCCGAGGAGCTGGAACAGCAGCTGCCGCCTCCCGCTCAGCTCCAGGCTGTGGGAAATGCTCATTGCCTGGCTGCATGGACAGCTGCTGCTCCCTGCTCTGGAGAGCGTCTGTATTGCTCTGTCAACCTCCCATCTTCACTGAGCCAGTCTGGTAAGGTCTCAAGTGCCCCCTTCGGCTCGGCAGCTGATAGTCTGTGCAGACATCAGCCTCCCTGCCAGCCCCACAAGCAGCAGCAGCGCCAGCCCCCCAGCACCACAGGGGTACTCAATGCATTTCCTGTGGGGAAATGGCTCCTTGGCGTCCAGCTGCTAGAGTGAGAGCCAGGAGAGAGCAGTGTCTGGCTCACCTTGGGGGAGAGAAGGGACTTGATGAGTGCGGATCTCCCTCTGTTTCCCCCACAATGCTTGCCAGTTTTACTGTCACTGTGATAGTCAGCGTTTTCCCTTCAGGGCTGGCCCTAGAGGGATCCGGGGTCTGGGACAAATCCCCCCTTTCCTCCCCAGGTCCTGCCCCCACTCCACCCCCTCCCCCAAACCCCCACCCTTGTCCCATCTCTTCCCGGCTTGCACCATTCCTCTCCCTCTCCCACCTCTTCCCGTCCCTGCTCCTCCCCCACCCCACCCAGCGCCTTCTGCACCCCACTGAACACTTGATCACTGGCAAGTAGGAGGTGCTGAAGGGGAAGAGGAGGAGCTTGTTAGCATGGCCTGTAGTGGTGGGGGGGAGTTGGCTGCCAGTGGGTGCTGAGCACCTATTTTTTCTCTGTTGGTTCTCCAGCCCCAGAGCTCCCATGGAGTTGCTGACTTGGCTTCTTTCGCACTCTAAAGAGAGGAGCAGAACCAGGGCTATGGCTGATCTGTGGGGCACCAGGTGAGTGGCAGAGGTGTCAGGTGCTGAGAGTTTGCCTGACACCTCAGGGACACAGTGTGAGGTGGTGTCCCAGGGACCTCTATGAAAGGAGCAGAACCGGATTTACTTGGGGTGGGGAGAGAATTGAGAGTGTCTCAGTTGGTTGTACAGAGTTATTGCCTGGGTTAGAGACTGGCTAAAACACAGGCCTCGCTGTGAGCAAGATTCAAACCTGCACAGGGGAACCCTAATGGATTTCAACTCCAATGCCTTAACCACTCAGCCATCACAGTTGGGAGCACAAAAATGCCCCAATGCCAGAGAAACTGGTAAAGAATCACAATGTCCAGGCTTGAAGCCATCTGAACTACAGAATTCCCACCGCAAACCTGGCTCCCAAAGCACAGGGGGGATTTGGGTTTGTTCTCTTTGCTTAGCCATGCGCAGTCGCACAGAGAGCACATTTAAAAGTCTTCCCTCCCACAGGGCGGGAATAGGAAATGATACTCAACTTGAAGATTGATGTAAATGAGGATGTTTGGACCACAGGGCCAGGGACTGATCTTTGCTAGAGAAACCAGTGACACACAGAACCAGGCTAAGGAAAATGTTCCCTGAAGTCAGTAACTGGATTAGCAGCAGTATTGTGCAGAGAAATGTCTCACAAGAGGAGTCAGAGCATTGGTGGTTCAGTAGCAGAAGTCACAGCTACAGTGGGGGAGGTCTAGCTTTGGTTTCTGGCCAACAAAGGGATGAGTTTTATTGTCTCCAAATTTCAGCAGAAAAATTCAGACCCAAACTGTGTGTGGTGGGGGTTTCTCTGGTTTGGTTTCTTTTTCTCATTTGAAATGTCCTTTTTCATTTTTCGGGGAAAACTATTTGGAAAAGGCCAAGGAAGAGTCCAAACAATTACAAATATCCATGGGAGTGAAGGGGTCTCTCTGCGCCGGGGGAGAGGTGGAGATTTTCATGGAGGGGAGTTGAGGAGATAAATGAGAGCCTTTTGCTCCAGCAGAGGGAGCGGCTTGGCAGGTTCATTTTTACCAAGTGAAAGCCCCCCCCGCCCCCGCCACACACACATTGCTCCCCTGCTGCTGCTGCCCCAGCTCAAAGCCCACTGTCACCCCCCACATGTGACCTACAGCTTCCCACTGACAAAGCCCTTATCTATCAGACACAAAATCCGCTTCTCCCAGCTGAGCCCTCCCCCTACAGAGCCCAGGACAACCCCGACCTAGCCATGACAGGGGTTCGGGCTTAATCTTCAGGGCCGAGCGCGAAACTTTCAGCCGGGCTTGTTTCGCTCCCTTCCCACCTCAACCCAAGTGGCAGGGGAGAAACGGACGAGATGCACTGGCTGGAAGACGACTCCCTCCCACTTCTCTATAGCCTTCTGTGACGTTATTAATATGAACTGGGACGCAGAGATCATTGTTGCCACCACTGTTATATATGTGCAGCAAATATTGTGCAAAGGTTGGCATGTGAGGTGTCTCCAGAGGAAGTGAAGGATAAATTCTACGAAGAACTAGATGCTCTGCTATCATCAGTGCACTGCACAGACAAGCTGATCCTGCTTGGTGATTTTAATGCAAGAGTTGGATGCGATGCCGCAGCCTGGGAAGGAGTCATTGGGAAAAATGGAGTGGGAAAGTGTAACAGCAATGGTCTGTTACTACTGAAAACTTGTGCAGCACATGACCTTCTGATCACCAATACTGTCTTCCGCCTCCCTACCCATAACAGGACTTCATGAATGCATCCCCGTTCCAAGCACTGGCATCTGATCGACTATGTCATCATCAGGAGAAGGGACAGACAAGATGTCAGGGTTACAAAAGCTATGTGCGGCGCTGACTGTTAGATGGATCACAGGCTCATAGTATCTAAAATGAAGCTCTGTATCATGCCGAAGAGACGACCACAAGGCTGCAAGGCTCTCAAAGGATCAACGTGTCGAAGCTGAAGAACAACCGCATAACTGAAAATCTAGTGGAAGACCTAGAGAATGAGCTTCCTGATCTTTGTATTGAGGATGATGCTGAGAAAGACTGGGAGCAATTCCGCAACACTGTCCATACAGCTGCATCAAAGGTATTGGGGTCCTCCACACGCAGGCGGCAAGACTGGTTTGACTAAAATGATGCGGAAATCCAGGCCTTACTTGCTGAGAAGCACCGCCTGCATCATGCATATCAGAACTATCCATCCTCAGCGGCAAAGAAAACCGCCTTTATCAACACTCACAGAACAGTACAGAACCGAATGTGCAAAATGCGGGACTTGTGGCTGAGCGTCAAAGCAGATGAAATACAGGCGTACGCAGACAGGAACAACTATAAGCAGTTCTGTGAAGCCCTCAATACACTCTATGGTCCACAGTCTTCTGGGAACTTTCCCCTCCTGAACTCTGATGGCACTGTGCTCCTTACAGAAAAGCCACAGATTCTCCAGAGATGGGCTGAACATTTTGAAGCAGTTCTCAGCTACCCCATAGTCATCAAAGATGAGGCCATTGAAAAGATGCCCCAGGCTGCAGCCAATGACTCCTTGGATGCTTCACCAGAAGAGGACGAAGTGAAGAAAGCCATCAACCAGCTGTCAAGCGGCAAAGCCCCAGGGTCAGATGCCATACCAGCAGAGGTGTACAAAGTCGTTGGACCCATGTTGCTACAGAAACTCATTGAGCTGTTTCAGTCCTTCTGGAAGCAGGGATCCATTCCACAGGAATTTAGAGATGCGTCCATCATGCACCTCTATAAGAGGAAGGGCAATCGCCAGGTATGCAACAATCACTGTGGAATCTCGCTGCTCTCTACAGCTGGGAAAGTTCTTGCACGGGTTCTGTTGAACCAATTGGTCACTCACCTGGAGCAGGGCTTACTGCCAGAATCACAGTGCGACTTCCGCAAGGGACGTGGTACTACTGACATGATCTTCGCTGCGCGTCAGCTACAGGAGAAATGTCAAGAGCAGAATCGTGAACTCTA
The DNA here is from genome assembly GCF_025201925.1 of Gopherus flavomarginatus. NCBI lineage: Eukaryota > Metazoa > Chordata > Testudines > Testudinidae > Gopherus > Gopherus flavomarginatus. The sequence goes on along the minus strand of NC_066627.1, from coordinate 11,084,177 downwards.
CACAACTTTTGTGGACTTCACGAAAGCATTCGACTTTGTCAGTCGCCAGGGCCTGTGGAGGATCATGTGGAAATTCGGCTGTCCAGACAGATTCATACAAATGGTACGTCAATTTCATCACGGTATGATGGCTCGTGTCCTGGATGACGGTGAAACATCTGAGGCCTTCCCAGTCACCAACGGTATCAAACAAAGGTGTGTTTTAAGCACCCACTTTGTTCAGCATGATATTCTCTGCCACTCTGACTGATGCCTTTCAACACTGCACTGAAGGAGTAGGCCTGAAGTACAGAACTGATGGGAAACTATTCAATCTGAGGCGACTGTGTGCCATCACCAAGGTGAAGGAAACTGTATTTTGAGACTTTCTCTTTGCCGATGATTGTGCTCTGAATGCTAGTACAGAGCCAGAAATGCAAGCTAGTATGGACAAATTTTCATCTGCGTGCAACAACTTCAGTCTCACCATTAAGATCAAGAAGACTGAGGTTATGCACCAGCCAGCTCCCCATGCTCCCTACTCAGAATCGTCCATCACTGTAAATGGACAGAGACTTCAGGCAGTGGACCACTTCACGTACCTGGGCAGTACCCTTTCCCAAGCAGTGTCAATCGATGTTGAATTAAACTGCCGAACTGCTAAAGCTAGCTCTGCATTTGGCCGATTGCGCTCCAATCTCTGGGAACATCGAGGGATCAGCCTACCAACGAAGCTGAAGATCTGCCAAGCAGGGGTGCTTCCACTCTGCTGTACGCCTGCAAGACGTGGACTGTTTATCGGAGTCATGCATGAAGGATCGATCACTTCAACATTTCCTGTCTGCGAAAGCTTCTAAAAATCAGATGGCAGGACAAAGTGCCCGATACTGAAGTCCTTACCAGAGCCAGTCTGCCGTCAGTTCACACACTGCTGATGAGAGCCCAGACCAGATGGGCCGGACATGTTGTGAGAATGTCAGACTAGCGCATTTCTAAACAACTCTTCTACGGAGAACTCACCCAGGGAATGTGCTCTCATGGAGGACAAAAGAAGCGGTTCAAGGACACGCTGAAGATCTCTCTGAAGTCCCTCAAGATCAACACTGCCACATGGGAAACCCTCGCACTGAACCGCCCAGCATGGCGCAGCCTCATTCACAGGCAGTAATATCTCTGAGGTGAGACGTACAGCTGAGGTGAAAGAAAGCGTGAGCTGTGCAAGTCCAGAGCTGCCTGCACATTATCAACAGTGCCATCACGTCTATCTGATGTGTAACAGGACATTCCATGCCCAAATTGGACTGATCAGTGATATTCGGACGCACAGAGTACGGTCATCGAACGAATGAGTTGCTGAGGTCTTCATCGACAACGATGGACGAACATCATCATGTCAATAACGTCACAGGAGGTGACACGGCATCAGTGAGACTGATATTGGAATACTGCCTCCAGTTTCGGTGTCCTCATTTGAAAAAGATGTTGTGAAATTGGGGCTGGAGCAGCAAAGAGCCAACAAATGTACTGAGGGTTGGAGAAAAATGCTTTCTAGTGAGCTATTGAACAAGCTCAACTTGTTTAGCTTATCAAAAGAAGATTGAAAGGTGACTTCATTGAAGTGTTGAAGTGCCAGAATGGAGAGAAAAGATTGGGTATTAAAGGGCTCTTTAATCGAGCAGAGAAAGGCATTACAAGACCCAATGACTGGAAGATGAAAAGAGACAAATTCATATTACAAAAATGGTACTGGCACAAATATTCAACAGCGAGGATGATTCACACAGGAACAAGCTACCAAGGAAAGTGGTGGATTCTCCATCTCTTGATGTCATTTCATGAAGACTAGATGCCTTTCTGGAATGTGTTTGCCCCCAAAGTAGCTATTGTGTCATACAGGAGGCCTGTGAAATGATCCAACCTCCGCTCCTGGGGAAGATGGCAACTGCTTCCCTCAGGCTCTGGGGACACCTGCAGAGCCTTCTTCCTGAACATCCTCAGGAGCCTGGCCATCCTGGAACCCAGCGGGGAGCAGGCCTGAGTCTGTGGTCAAGGTAGCCTCTCGCTAACCGGCCTGTTTTGTCCCCACACATCCCTGCCCCAGCCAGAGCAGCTCCTCCTCCCGCCACCGGGGTGCAGGGAGTGCAGGCTACACACACTTGCATGATCTGCTCCCCTTCAGCGTTCCCCCTCCTCATCCCTGGGGCTGCAAGAACCGGGGAGCCTCATTCTTTTCGAGCACTAGGGTCAGTCACAAAGATCATTGGTCACTTTGGACAAGTAGCTCCCTCCTGCCAATCAAGGACACACTCACCCCCACCACACACCCCCACCCAGGCTAGAGAAGGAACAGAACCCAGGAGTCTGGACTTCTCCTGGGAAACCATTCCCCACTTCAAAGTCCCTAGGCATAGCAAGGCCAGAGCCCCCTCATTTCCCATTGATTTCCATGCTCAGCAGCTCCCAGGGTCTGGCCCAGCTCAGAGACTCTCAGCCTGGGGAACAGTCTCCCACAAGGGAATTGCTGGGAGCCCCATTGCTGGGACCTTGCCAAACACACTGGAGATGGCTCTGGAGAAGCCCCTCCCAAGTCTGAGAGTGAGGGGTTCCTGGGGGCTGTTTGCAAATCCAATCTCCTTTGGGAGAGATTCTTTTCCCCTCTTTCTGCCTCTCCCCAGACAGACAGGGGATGCCACCGAGCAACCCTAATGCCACTCACTTGCTTTGGTGATGGAGTGATGGATGGAGGATGTTCAGTGTCATTCCTCACCCTTCTCCTCACTCTCCCAGCCCAAGGCAGACTGGAGAGAGGGGTGGTGACCTGAGGAGTTACCCTGCCCAGCCAGCAGGCAGGGTGATGACACTGGGCGATCGGCTGGCTGGGAAAACAAGAGTCTGTCTTATTGCCAAGAAAAGGAGAAACTTGGCCATCAACAGGGGGTGCAGAACATCACCCTAGTGTGGGGGTGACAAGGCCTCCAGAATCCTGAAATTCCAGCACTTTACACACCTTTCTGGAGCCTCCCAATCCCCCTGGGCTCTTGGGATTGCAACTCCAACCCTACTAATTTGAAACAGGCCTGGGGAGGTGAAGTTACAGGCTCAGGGTCACACCAAGTGTCAGAAGGATGGATGGAACCCAGCAGTCCTTCTTTCCAGGTCCCTTCACTAACCACTGCTGCACACTCCCTCGCTAGGTAGAGTAGGTGTGTCTATGCAAACACAGTCTGTTCCTGAAGTCTTTCCCCCAGCTCCTAACTAGATGTGAGGAGGGAGCTCAATCAGCCCCTGCTTCCGCTTAATATTTAAAAAGTCCATATTGTCCCTATCTCTGCTGGCCTTAGATTTCTCCTACTGTCTCTTTCTTCACAGCTTGCATGAAATAGCCAAGTGGTTAAAATGGTAGACTACTAATCTATTGTGCTCTGCATGCATAGGTTTAGATTCCCCTCTTTTTGGATGCATTTAGTCTTCACCCCTTCTTTATAGACAACCATCTCCCCCTTTGCTATAATGACAAACCAAACAATGTTGCTTCTTGCAAACAAAAACCTTCTTAGAAACTCAGATCTCCTCCCCGATTTAAATAAAATGTCTAAATCCCAGATTTCTAAATAAATAAATAAATAAATAAAATCTCTAGTCCTGTATTTCTTAGTTTTTGTCTCGAAAGGTAACATCCTCATCATCTCCCCCAAACACACTGGGAGCCGCCCAAATTATTAAAATACCCTCAACTTGAGCAAAGCCAGAACAGTGAACCAGAGCTAGTGTCTAGGCCAAGCTGTTCTGAAGGAGGCAACTCAAACATTATCTCCCAGCTTCCCTTGGCAAGCTCTGACTGAGAAAACAAAATTCCCCAAACTGAAAAATTTTGCTGAAAAACCAATACTAGTCTGTTTGGGGACTTTGGTTTGAAAGTATTATTATTATTCTCTTCTGATTTCTGAATCAGTTCAGTCTTTGTCCTCCAGGTGTGTTTCCAGCTGTTGAGTTGTGGGGAAGAGAGGCCAAGTCATGATGTCTCTTCCCCTCTTTCATAGTTTCATCTAACTTGCTAGGAAGCTCCTTTGCTACCATGTGAGTCAAGCAGTGTCCATTGTCTCTGTGCTATCTTGGAGAAGGCTGCATTGTACACGGTTCCCGGGATAGTCCTTGGGAGTGTGGATCCCTTCAATGGGACAGCAGCGAGTCTGGCTCCTCCCTTGTCGCACCTGAAAGGCTGGTGGGGGGCATTTCTCAACCTCATAACATATCTCAGTAATGCACACAGAGCAAAACTTCATAACTTCCCAACCAATGCGAGCACACACAGTGCAACAAAATATTAATGTTCAACAGATCAAGACTTTTGAAATGATACCTCACCAGGCAGACTTTGTACAAACTACGTCATCATTATATGAGAGTGGTGAATATGGGGCTTCCAGGTGCTGCTCTGAGCACAGTGTGCCACACCTGGGCTTCCGTTGCAATGGAGACGTACCCTTGGAGTCCATCTCTCCTGGGATAAAGATGGCAGCAGGGCTGACCTGGGTCATTTGACTTGGGATCCTGGATGTAAAGCTGAGAGGCTAAAAACTGTGGTGCAGATATTTGTGTTCACAGTGAAGCCTGAGTTCAGAAACCCTCGCCCCTCATGGGGCCTCAGAGGTTGAGCTCAAGCCCATATGTCTGCATTGTAATTTTATAGCGGTTGGGAGGGAGTTTAGGAAGTAGAAATGGTAAAACCACATTGAGGGAACAGGACCACTGACCTATCAGCTCTCAACACCCAAACTTTCAGTCACTCTATTATCAATGACTTTGAGTGTAATTTAAACAGTAGGTACACCTAGCTCTGAATCTTGTCTTCTGACAGTAGCCAATATCAGGTGCCCCAAAAACCACTCCCCCAAGCACCACTGGGAGTTGAACCCAGGATCTCCTGTTTACAAAACAGGCAGTTTAACCAACTAAGCCATGGTGCCTGCTGTTATTTAATGCATATGTGCTCACACCTGACTCTCTGACAAGTCCCACTGGGCCTTGACAAGCGTTGCTCATGTTTGGCTTCTGTAAAGCAGAGGAGCAGGTGAAGTTTTGCTCCCAAGGTGTGTGTGCGATTCTTTGGCCAGGTCTACGCTACAAAATTAGGTTGGTGTAATTACATTACTTAGGCCGGCAATGCAGTTATATCAACCTAATCCCAGTGTAGATAGCGACTCAGCTGTTAGAATATTCTGGAGCTATGAAAGGGGAGGGGCCCAGCCTCTGTAGCAGGAATGCAGGGCAGGTGAGTTCATGGCAGACTTTATGGGATGCTGGTGGAGGCCAGTTATGGTGATATAATGACCAGCAGCATTTACACTGACAATTTGTCGCTTTAAGTTTGCTGCAAAAACTCTAGGCCTTGATAAAGAAAAATAACCCCAGGCCCAAAAGCCAGGTCTTAATCAAGCTAATAATTACATCAAGACAGTAGGCCTCAATCATACTAACATATAGTAAAGTAAGAAAAGCTGATTTTCCACTAACTCTCCTGAGGCTCACTCTCTGATTTCTCTATACACTACTATTATCACACTATTATGCTATTAAAAAGCTGCCTTTAAGGGACTAGACTAATATAAAGTCCCTTGAATTACTACTGAAATAGATTAACAACTGCTAGGTCACTATAGTTTATTAAGAAGCTTGTGCACGCATAAAAATAACCCTAATGTACTTGGCCAAAGGAACAAACATGTATTTTTGAACCCAAGTTCCTCAAATTTTGCTTGGGAGCACAGCTGCAGAAACCGCAAGTAGGTGGACACCAGGTGCCAAGATCCTGACAAACAAAACAACCTGTAAAAAGGGGAAGTTGCAAAGGGCAAGCTTGCAAAATTAGCTTATTTTATATGTTTTTAGGAAATGGTGTCATTGTATTAACCAAATATGGTATATTCGGATGCATAAGTTCATATGCTAATGTGCGGTTTTTGGCTATATAAACCCAGGTACCACTGCTGTAAGGTAGAGCGACTTCCCCTTGCTAGGGGACTTTGTCGTCTCTCCCTGCATATATGCTTGTATTCTCTGATTAATCAATAAAGGAGCCTCAGGCTGTCTGATCAACTCAACTGAGTGGTGGTCCTTTTCCACGACAATTTGGTGCATTGGCCGGGAACCCACAAGAGGGCTTCTCCTGAATCGGAGGACCGCAGGCAGTCTCCTTCCAACCCCCGGGCCCAATTAAAAGGTAAGAGACCTTTTGAAATCTCTATGGGGCTTGGCAGAGGACTGGTCTGTAGGCTCCGGTTTGGGTAAGTCACAAGCTGGGTTCGAACTTTTAGCCATCAGACAGACCAGATGCCCTTTCTCTAAGGCTTCCGAGATTCTGAGGTTTCGGGGCCTTTCTAAAGGCTCCGCTCCCAAGGTTTCAAAGGTACCCTCGACAGCCCACGGACCGCGCTCCTTTTGGTCCGTCCTGATCCGGGGGATCAGGGGTCCCCTTCCTACCAGGTCTGAGGGGGATCCGGGTATAGCGTTCCAGTTTTTTGTAATTTCGCCTTGACAACTGTGTCAAGAAAGTGCCTGTGTCTGTGTGTGTGAGGGCCAAGCGGCCAGTGTGAATGCAGCTGTGGGAAGACGCCCCGAGCCTCCTGCGAAGCGAAAGCTTGTGACCGGGAGTGTCTCGAAAGCAAGCCCCACAGCTGAGCTTCTGTGTGTGAAATGTTTGTATAAGGCTTCCCAGCTGGCAGGCCTTGGTAAGTGGCTAACCTGTTGGGTGCTTGTGTGTTTCCCCGTCCCTTTTCCCTTCCCTTCCACGACCTATGACCCTGTGACCGCTCCTCGAGCACTGTCCTTTCAGGACCGCAGAGTCCCTATTCTGCCCATTGGAGCAGTAAGCTCCCTTTCCTTCTCGGAGAGGAGGGAAGTCCTTAGGAAAACCGTACCGCTAAGTCCGTAGCTTCAGAAGCATCGTTGGCTTAAGGCTGGTGCTCTGGGCTGACGACAGGCGTGCGGGGACCGCGGGTTCTCCGAGGGGGAGCCCGTCCCATCCTTTACCTCCTTCCTAGTAGGCACCTGCATTCTCCAGGCGGGTCAACAAAACCTACTCCACCTATTTCCCCTGCCCAGGGCAGGCATAGACGCCATCGGTGTAAGAACCGTGGTAATCCTGATTAGCGTTCCCCTGTGTGAGTGGCTTGTGTGAAAGAGGGCTGAAGTGAAAATGGGATCCGGCCAATCTAAAGGGATTCCAATCCCCCCAAAAGGCACTCCTGCTGCTTATATGTATGTACACCGTGGCCCGTCGACATGTAAATACTTGCAAAAATGGAATTGGTATACTAGAGATGATCCAAAACTGCAATTCCCTGTGGAAGGCAGTTTTGACCTTGATAGGATTGTACACCTCAGGGGTGCCCTTGTTGCTAACTCTGTGGGACAGGGACAGTTTGATGCTTATTTTGAGTGGCACGATGAAATGGGTAAAAGGCGTCAGGAGTCTCAAGTTAGGGGGTTAAAAGATACCCAAGAAAAACTAAAAACCCAACTTAAAGAGGCACAGGGAAAATTAAATAGTGCTCAAATTTTGCCAAATCCTCCTTCTTTGGGTATAGTCCCTCTTTGCCCGTCCCAAACACGCCCACAACCGACTGCCCCGAAAAGAATCTATCCTTCACCCCCCTCTGATGAGCTGATTGATCTGTTTTTAGAATGCAGGCAGTGGCCTGATAACCCTAATAGGCCACCCGCTTATAGCCCAGATGCGCAGGCAGGGGGAAGTAGATCGGGAGGAGGAAGTGAGGCAGAGGATAACCGAGGTGATCGTACGGACACCACTCCCTCTTCCTCGGGTTCTGGTAGGCAGACGCCTCCCGGGACCCCTTCAAGTGGGTCCACGCCCCAGTCTGACATGTCTGATGACTTAAGGGAAGCCCTTGCCCTCATAACCACTGGGGAAGTGCTTATGAAAGAATGGCAACAGACAGCACGCGATGAAGACATAGATTGGGAGTTAAAGCAAATTGATTGGGAAAAAGTATCCCCAGAATCCCCGTTACGACGGTTGTCAGGTACCATAGCTAAAATGAGGGAAATGATGACATCACCAAGATATGAATCCCTTCTGAAAAGTTGTTCTCCTATCTCTCTTGCCTCCGAACCTGATGCTGTAGCCTTCAACACCCGCCATAAGACTTGGCTACGCAGGGCTAAGAAAATAACCACCCCGCCCGAAACCGTCACTAATTTTCCCCTCCGGCAGTTGCCCTCGGGCACAGGAGGGACAATGATAGTGCATGCTCCCTGGTCACCAGGTGATCTTTACAACCTTATTGAAAAATTTCCAAAAATCAGGGAAGATCCCGTTAAATTTCAGGAGCAATTGGAAATGATAGCTAAGTGCTATAACCCCTCACATGCCGATATGGAACAGCTGTTATCAGCTATAGTGCCCAAAGAAACCCTTACCCGCCTCTATGCTAGGGCAAACTGGCCAGCTGATGCTGACCGACTGTCAGAAGCTGACTATATCCAAAGAAGGACCAACCTAATTAATGAGGTTCTTAATGTATGTCCAAGAAAAACGGACTGGACCAAAATAAATGCCTGTAAACAAAGTAAGGGAGAAAATCCGGCTGATTATATGGAACGTATAAAGCAAGTGTTTGAAAGACATTCGGGGATTACTAATGCAGAACAAACGGCCACACAAGCTATAGTGGCGGCCTTTGTGCAGGGACTCTTGCCAAAGGTAGGAGAGCAGTTAAAGGTTAACTTAGTGGATTGGGAAGGTAAAAATCTGGAAGAAATTCTGGCAGCAGCACAGCATTTTCACAGGCAGTTAGAAAGAAGGAAAGACGAAACAGAATCTAAGCTTATGGCTTTACAGATCCAAAGCATGCAAAATTTTGCTGGCAAAGGGCCCAGGCGAAGAACAAAACAGGCTGTGACTAAAAATCCCCTGACTGATTTCAGTTCCACAGCCTGCTTTTCGTGTGGGCAAGAAGGACATTGGAAACGCGATTGTCCCCAATTAGGGAAAGACCAGTGTAGGTATTGTAAAAAGGAGGGACACCTTATTAAGGATTGCCCTACGCGACCTCCTAGACAGTTTCCAAAACAGGAGGGATTGCCCTTTCCTGCTCCACCAGCCCCAGCTCTTAACTACTAGGAAAGCCAAGAGACTAATAACATCGTCGTCGCCCCCCTTGTTCATGTGGACCAAACTGGTCCAACTGTTTCTTGTCTAATAAATGGTGTCCCTACCCCTTGCTTGGTTGATACAGGAGCTTCTAGGTCTACCTTAAGAGCACAAGATTTCTCTACTGTACCTCTTTCCACTGAGGTCGTAACTGCTGTGGGAGTGGGAAATACCCCCATTCCCCATCCTGTGTCATCTCCCCTATCTATATCTATCGGTCCCCTTTCTGCTGATCATGCTTTCCTTCTCAGTCCGTGCTCCCCTGTAAATCTTTTAGGAAAGGATCTGTTGTGCAAACTTCATTGCACTATCTTTTGCTCTCCAGACGGGGTCTTTTTAGAGGTCCCTGACCCGGCTCATAATGAGGTTTTAGGTCTACTCCAAATTGATCCAGCCTCAGATCGGGAACCCGACCCCAGTCCTTCCTTGTTGCAACAGGAACTACTGGCAAGGGTACCCCCTTCACTGTGGGCTGAGCATGCCAACCAAGTAGGACGCATTTGTTCTGCTCAACCTGTCAAAATTCGTCTCAATCCAAGCAAACCTCTTCCTAGAGTCCGGCAATATCCCCTCTCTCAGCAAGCTGAGGAGGGAATTCGTCCGGTTCTTTCTGCTCTGCTTAAACAGGGAGTCATAGTTCCGACAGTGAGTGAATGTAATACTCCCATTCTACCTGTCCGAAAACCAGGGAAAAATACCTGGCGATTTGTACAGGATTTACGTGCTATTAATGCTGCTGTCCTCTCAACTTTCCCGGTGGTTCCAAATCCTGCTACTATTCTCTCTTGTATACCTCCCACTGCTCAGTACTTTTCTGTGATAGATTTGTGCTCTGCTTTCTTCTCTATTCCTATTCATGTGGATAGCCAGTTTCTTTTTGCGTTTACTTATCAGGGAGCTCAGTATACTTGGACCAGACTACCCCAAGGTTATACTGAGTCCCCTACTATCTTCTCTCAAATCTTAAAGAAAGATCTGGATGATATCTCTTTTCCAAATGGGTCTGTCCTAGTTCAGTATGTAGATGATTTGTTGCTTGCTTCTGACTCTTTGGAAGCTTCAAAAGCGGATACATTGGTTTTGTTGCAAGCCTTAGCTCAAAAGGGTCATAAGGCTTCAAAAGAAAAATTACAACTCTGTCTCCCTGTAGTGCATTATCTGGGTCATGATATTTCTGCAGGAAAACGCGCTTTGTCTCTTTCGCGGGTGCAGGCAATTCAAAAAATCCCCAGGCCAATTACAAAAAAGCAGCTTAGGGGATTCTTGGGAATGGCAGGTTACTGTAGGCAATGGATTCTGGGTTATGCGTCTCTTGTACGGCCCTTACAAAATTTAACTCTTAATAAGATCTCTGATCCTATTCCCTGGCCCGTGGAAGCAGAGGAAGCGTTTCAACAAATCAAAATCGCTTTAACTAAAGCCCCTGCTCTCGGTTTACCTGATTATAAAAAACCATTTACTCTTTTCTGTCATGAAAGAGAAGGCTCAGCCCAGGGTGTTCTCACTCAAACCCACGGAGAAAAACACAGACCCATAGCCTACTTTAGTTCCTCATTAGACCCGGTAGCAGCTGGGCTACCCCCCTGCCTCCGGTCTGTTGCCGCAGCTGCAATCTTAGTTGAAGCCTCCGCCTCCCTAGTTCTTGACAGTCCGTTAACTGTTGCAGTTCCTCATGCTGTCACCGCTCTCTTAACTAAAGGCAAAACACAGCATCTTTCAAATTCCAGACTCACCAAGTATGAAATGCTTCTTTTAAATGCTGCAAATGTTACTTTGGCTAGGTGCCCAGTACTAAATCCTGCTTCTCTTCTCCCCACGGCAACCGATGGGGAACCCCATGATTGCTTATCTGTAACTGCTGAATTATCTGCTCCTAGACCTGATCTGCAGGATATTCCCCTGCAAAACCCAGAGCTGATTTATTATGTGGATGGTTCTTGCTTAAGGAATGCGGAAGGACAACTAGTAGCAGGCTATGCTGTATGCAATCAACAAAGTGTCATAGAAGCATTCTCCCTCCCTTCAGTAAAATCGGCTCAAGTTGCTGAACTGTTTGCCCTTACTCGAGCCTGCTGTTTGGCAACCGGAGTGTCTGTTACTATTTACACTGATTCTAGATATGCTTTTGGAGTAGTACATGATTATGGGCAACTGTGGAAATATAGGGGATTTCTTACTTCTACTGGAGCCCCTATTAGCCACGGCCCATGTGTCAATGCTCTTTTATCTGCTTTACAGTTACCTTCTGCTATTGCTGTAGTTAAATGTGCTGCCCATAAAAAACCCCATGACGATGTTACTCGAGGAAATGCACTGGCGGACGCCTCCGCCAGGCGAGCGGCCCTTTCCGGGTCTCCGGCTCCTATCGAAATATCTGCTCTTTACATGTCCCAGCCCGTCCCTTCAGTTGACTCCTTACAGGATCTAACACTCATACAGGAGTCAGCATCAGAGGATGAGAAAGATTGCTGGAGACAGTTCGGGTGTTCCAAACATCCAAAGGATGCCTTGTGGTATGCTCCAGACGGCCGCCTGGTGGCACCTTTGGCTATACTTCCACACCTTGCCAGGCTAGCCCACGGGTTAGCCCATGTAGGCAAGGAGGGAATGATTGCTTCTGTATCTAAGCACTGGTATGCTCCAAAGTTTACGAGCCTTGCCCAGCATTACTGCCAAACATGCCCTATCTGTATGGCATATAATGGTGGGCGACCGGTTCGAACCACCCAGGCAGCACACCCGCCACCCTGGGGACCGTTTGTAAACATCCAAATAGACTTCATAAATATGCCTAAGTGTTGTTCATATGAATACGTGCTTGTGTGCGTATGCATGTATTCTGGGTGGGTGGAAGCTTACCCATGTGCTAAGGCAGACTCAACCACTGTAGCAAAAAAGTTGCTCAAAGAATTTATTCCTCGTTTTGGTATCCCTGTCTCAATTAACAGTGACAGAGGAACCCATTTTACAGGTCAAATCACTCAACAAATCTGTAAGGCCCTCCATGTGGACCAACGTTTACACTGTGCTCACCATCCTCAGAGCGCGGGAGCAGTGGAACGGAAAAATGGGGATCTAAAAAACAAGTTAGCAAAACTGTGTGCGGAAACAGGCCTCAAGTGGCCAGATGCACTCCCTCTGGCATTAATGCAAATGAGAAACACTCCCATGCGTAAGCATGGATTGTCTCCTCATGAGATTCTCATGGCTAGACCAATGAGGATGCCAGTATCCCCGCCTCTGCCCCCTAACTCCCAAAATTTGCACCTCTGTGATGAAAATGTACTAGAGTATTGCAAAGCGCTAATGAGACATGTTAGATTTATCCATTCACAGGTCCAAAGTGCCCTACCCGATCCAGCTGAAACTGCATGCCATCCTTTGGAACCTGGCGACTGGGTTTGCTGTAAGGTATTCCAACGAAAATCCGCCTTGGAGCCCAGGTGGAGAGGTCCATTCCAGGTCTTACTAACCACCCATACTGCAGTGAAGTGCCAAGGACTCCCAAATTGGGTACACGCATCTCAATGCAAAAAGGTAACGCCTCCTTTGGATCTTCCCGGTGCCCCGCTTGTTCCACAGCCTCAGCCGGCAACGTCAGCAGGTGAACCTGAGCAAGAACCCAAGTATTGCCTTCGAAGTCGGCAGGTCGTATAAAGCATCATGACCGATCCACAACCCAAGATAAAACAAACTGCACGAGTGCGGAAATGGCTATTGCCTTCTCTCTGTTTTATCACCATCTTAATGTTTCTCCTGAACATTATAACTCTTACTTACTCTCAGTTGCTGCCCGAAAGACTACTTCACTGCGCTTCCTGTCAACAGTCAAGCCGAAAGTGAAAATAACCACTCCACACTACCCAATGTGTGGGATCGCAGCCAAGGGAAAAGAAAAATTCACTCCTCATTCTGCTTTGTGTAGCAGACAAAACCTTGCTACCGAACAAAGAGGAAGAGTAAAAAGGTCTCAGGAAACCTCCACCGTTAAACCAAAGACTCTTACTATAAAGGACGTTAATAATTGGCCATGGTATAAAAGACGTTACGTAATGTGGTATCAGGGAGGAACTTGTGGTTATGCAACATGGTCTTGTGGGATACACTGGCTATTGGGATTTATCCCTAGTGCAGGTCAATGCCGCCCAGGTCAGGTCCCCTGGCCATGTCACATTATTCCAGAATTATTAAACCACACCTCCCCTGTTCCCCCCACGGTCCCTCCTCTGAGTAATCCACCCATAGTAACCTCATCCATTAATATCTCGGACAGTCGTACCCCTCCTGAGCCCCAGACAAATCCATACTTACCCAAAACCTCGACTGTTAGACAGTGGCCTAGGCCCTCTTCCACTGGTAATTTGTTTTCTTACTGTCTAACCAAGTTAATTTTCTCCTCGCAGGGTCAGGTATATGAACCATATATTAAGTGGAATGCATTTGGTATGGTGTATCTTAGTTATCGTAATGTAACCTCTTATATTAATTATACAGAAAAGCCTGACCAATCTAACATTTTCATAGATACATGGAACACTAACCATAATATAAATCTTGTACTAGTCCCAGGTACATGCTGGCCTCTTTATGGTAAGGGTCCCGAATGTTTTGTAGTCGCTCATGCCACCATAACTAATGTCACCGTTAACAAAATGTGTTTAGCCACTGTAGGGTTTGTTTGTGCCCAGGACATTCCCATTACTGCAAATCTGTCCTGTACATTGCTTCAATATACCCCTTCACACTCAATTGATATCACCCTGGCCAAAAAAGGCATTCAGGTTCAGAACCAACAATTATGGTATGAGCCTACTGAAAACCCTCATTTATCAGGGTTCAGATGGACAATCCTAAATGCTACCTTGGGGACTGTCCATTTCTCCATACCCCTCACCCATTTCCAAATTACAAGTACTTATTCTAATTGCTCTAAGGGTGCTGCTATACGCCTGTTAAAGCAACAGGCTAGGCTTGCAGAGAGTAAAAAAAGAAGGGATATTGTTAACACTCTACTGCATGGTGCTAACACTGCAGCATCAGCCTGGACTCTATACAAAACGCAGGAACATGAAAGTCATCTGGGACAATTAGACCAAGCTCAGGGGTTTATTTCCGGGGCTCAAATTACTGAGGAGAAGGCCGGTATAGGCGCACTCCACACTATTTCGGCACTAAGCGTTGTTACCCAGACCCTACTTACCCAAATGATCCACCAGGTTGCTACGTCAGGAAAGGCATTGCAGTGGGATCAAGCATGTTCAGAAGTACAGGACTATCTCAATACTATTCTTTTCTCTTTACGTAAGGACCTTGAACAGCAGCGCTGGCCCACTGCCCTTACTAATGCATCTGGTATCCCCCTCGATTTGTGGCCATGGAGGCTTACGTGGAAGTTCTCTAAATGGAGATGTTGGCGCTCACAATGTTCCTTCCGGGCTTATGGACCCGTGAAAGGATTTTGGGCCCCCACTTACCGTATCCTTCCAGGCCCCTGGGGTGGTTGTTTGTGGGACTGGGTAATTCATCGAGACGTTTGGGAAATTAAACCCCCTGGCGGTCTTAACCGCTTCTTAATTGGTGCCCCGGCTATAGCCCCTGACCTTTGGAAAGGTCTAGGTGATCTCTGGACCTATTGGCCTTTGCAGCCCCCGCAACTACAATGCTTTAAAAAAACTACACCCAGGAGAGGTAGTAACTGTTCACCACCGAGTATGTTGGGAAGGCCCTGGCACTTTACAAGATCTAGCTTCCCATAACTTACTGTCTGCTAACAGCAGCTGCGTTCATGTTAATTCTTCAATCATACATGATGTGGCTTTTAATCTCCACACTAGCTCAGGCATTCACAACATTTACTGGCCCGCAGAAAAAGACTATCAGGTTTATTTAGAATTCCAGATTCCCTTCGACTGGACCTCTGTTGTCCCTGACCGATTTCACTCATTACTATCCCTCCTACCAGAAATTCAATCTATTTCACATTTACAAACCCAAATGCACTATTTAAAAACTGTCTACCAGGAAGCTTTAAATGCCCTCCAAACAGTTCATTTAGTCTCTACCCTCTGTGTTAAAGGTGATGTTCTGTGTCAATTCACAAAAAGTTTCCAATCACCCCAGAAACACCCTTGGTATGTATGGCTTCTTTTCATCATTGGTACAATTGCCTTTGTATGTATTTGCTGTTGGTGTTGCTGTAATTGCTGGTCGCATTGTACTTGCCCTAACACTCCTTCCCGTTCCTATCCCCCGCCACGATTGGTTTCTCTTTACCCTGTTAGACCCGAACCATACTACACACCCACCAATGTCAATAATGATATTTGTGTTACTTTCAGGACTAGCCTCTCTGATAATGTTCAGACCCCTTCCAACACTCCCCAGAAAGGTAACCCTGACCAAGAAACAGTGGATCAGGAAACGATCAAACAGATTGCCCAGGAGCTTATGAATATCCCCTTATCAGATATTGATGAAGTGTTTGCTGCTGGGTTAAATCCAACAGCAAACAAAGGAGGGAATTGATAAAGAAAAATAACCCCAGGCCCAAAAGCCAGGTCTTAATCAAGCTAATAATTACATCAAGACAGTAGGCCTCAATCATACTAACATATAGTAAAGTAAGAAAAGCTGATTTTCCACTAACTCTCCTGAGGCTCACTCTCTGATTTCTCTATACACTACTATTATCACACTATTATGCTATTAAAAAGCTGCCTTTAAGGGACTAGACTAATATAAAGTCCCTTGAATTACTACTGAAATAGATTAACAACTGCTAGGTCACTATAGTTTATTAAGAAGCTTGTGCACGCATAAAAATAACCCTAATGTACTTGGCCAAAGGAACAAACATGTATTTTTGAACCCAAGTTCCTCAAATTTTGCTTGGGAGCACAGCTGCAGAAACCGCAAGTAGGTGGACACCAGGTGCCAAGATCCTGACAAACAAAACAACCTGTAAAAAGGGGAAGTTGCAAAGGGCAAGCTTGCAAAATTAGCTTATTTTATATGTTTTTAGGAAATGGTGTCATTGTATTAACCAAATATGGTATATTCGGATGCATAAGTTCATATGCTAATGTGCGGTTTTTGGCTATATAAACCCAGGTACCACTGCTGTAAGGTAGAGCGACTTCCCCTTGCTAGGGGACTTTGTCGTCTCTCCCTGCATATATGCTTGTATTCTCTGATTAATCAATAAAGGAGCCTCAGGCTGTCTGATCAACTCAACTGAGTGGTGGTCCTTTTCCACGACAGCCTCTCGTTGAGGTGGTTTTATTTTGTCACCAAAACAGAGCAGTTTTGTCGCCAGACGTGGCATTGCAGTGTGTACACCAGCCACAAGCTGCCGACCGAGGGAGTGTTGCGTGTTTTTCACAAACCTGAGCAATATAATGATGATGAAGTAACTTTGTAGTGCAGACCTGGCCAAAGATTCACACACACACACAACTTGCAAGGAAAACGTCACCTGCTCCTCTGCTTTGCAGAAGCCAAACACATGCAAAGCTTGTCAGGCCCCGGTGGGGAATGGCAGAGAGCCAGGTGTGAGCAGACAGTGTATTTTAGCTCTAGGAAGGTACCATAGCTTAGCTGGTTAAAGCAGCTGCCTGGTAAACAGGGGAGTCTGGGTTCAAGTCCCAATGATGCCTTGTTGAATAACTCTTGTAGCACCTGGTATTGGCTACTGTCAGAGGACAAAACACAGAGCTAGCTGGGCTTCTGGTCCAGCCCAGTATAGCTGTTCTTTGGTTTAAATTACACTCACAGGCACTGACAATAGAGTTACTGAAAGTTTGGAAGTTAAGAGCTGATAGGTCAGTGTTCCAAGCTCTTTGCAGATGACCCCATCCCTCCGGGACAGGGGCAGGTCTGGGCTCTCATACCAAATGGCACATTGTGGCTGACAGAATCTGCAGGCAGCTCATTTAGTTTCCAGTGAGGATTGAGTCCTGCTTCGTGCACTGTGTGTGAGAATGAAAAACCTAAACCGCCCTTTGAAATAATGAATGTAGCAGGACGTGTTCTTGTCCCTGCCCCAAAGCAGACAGACCAATGGAGAAATGCCATGAGTCCATGCAAATACTCCACTGCCATTTTACGTTTTTTGCTTGCTAAATTCTCTTCCAATCTTGTGAGGTCCAGAGCCTGGTATTGAGCGTGAGCCGAGATGTCTACTCTGCAAATTTACCACCCCACAGCCCAAGCCCCGGGAGCCTGAGCTGGTATGGGACAGCCGGGGGTGTTTCATTGCAGTGTGGACATAGCCTAGCATTATGTCTACACTGCCATTAACACACCCAAGTCACTATTCTCAAACCCTGGGTCAGTTGATTCAGGCTTGTGGGGCTTGTGCTGCAGGGTTATAAAATTACAGTGTACACACTTGGGCTTGAGCCCACCCTCTGAGACCCCACGAGGGGTGAGGGTCTCCGAACCCGGGCTCCAGTCTAAGCCCCAGGAATCCAAATCAGATTATCCAGGCCAGCAAGGCCACAGGGATTTTATCACAATATAGATTCACTCTCAGGGCATGTCTACATTGCAACGTAAGCCCAGGGTTAGCAGAAGTCATGTCAGCAGCCCCAACACATAAGCATAAACCATGAGGAAAAGACCCACTCCCTAAATAAGCTGGGCAGTGTCCTTCTCCCGACAGTTCATAAGTCCAACAACCAAAAGTCCTTTAACATGAGCCATCCCCTCTCTGCACCCCACTCACAGCTGCTGTCCTTTGTCAGTGCAAGCCCAGAGGTGCCTCTGTACAGTTCACTTGCCATCCTGGGTGGAAAAGGGGGAAAATAAGAAGGCACCGTACTCACTATGTTGCCTAGGGCCTCACTCATCCCTCCACAGCCACCCTGTCCTAAAGTTGGTCTAACACCTACACTTTAGTATTGGGACCCAGACCCCAGCCCACTTGGCTTTGGAACCTCTGTCCACTGCCTAGCAAGTGCTATTGAATTGAGAGTGAGTCCTCATTCGGGGTCTGCCGAGCACAGTTGTGCTGCCCTCAACTCACACAATAAGGATAACAACCCTTTATTTCTCCTGCCCCTATAACATGGAGACTGGGAATCCAACACCAGCCAAAAGTGATCATTTTGGCAAGCAACCCAAAATAGTTCCAACATACTGTAAACTCCACATGCAGACTCATACAGGAAACCTTGCAAGAAAATCTTCCTGAGGGGGTCTGAAGCTCCTGCTGCTGGAGGGAAGGAGGGAGCTGTGGGTTGGGACTGAGGAGCAGTGTGAGGAGGCAGGGCCTGTGGGTTGGGATTGAGGGGCACTGGGACTAGGAGGGGGCTGTGGGTAGGGACAGAGGAGAAGAGTGAAGAGGAGTAGGCTCTGGTTGGGAGTGCGGAGCAGTGTGTATAGGAGGGACTGATGGTTGGGACTGAGGGGCACTGGGAAAAGCGAGGACATGGGTTTGGGCTGAAGAGCATCCTCATTTGGGGATTCAGCAGGACAGGGGAAGGCAGCAGATGATTCTAATTTCTTAGGGATATTCTGTGTGTTTGTGTGTATGTGTGTGTGCAGGGAAGGAACATGCTATATGCCCAGAGGCCTTTATTCTTCCAGGCTGCAAGGACAAAGGGGCTGTCAGGAAGTTGCCCCTTCAAAGCCACACACAAAAAGGCCCTTCTGAGGAAAGGAAAAATCCTGAAGAGAAAAAGTACCATCAAAGAGGACTCCAGAAAGACAGTTTTAAGATCTTGGGGAGTAGTTTATCACCTGACCAGTAATTTGAACCCTGGATCCTCAGATTAAAAGTCTGATGGTCTACCAACTGAGCTAGCCAGGCTCACAACAGATAAGAACAACTTGGTGCAGAGGAAAAGCTAGTGAAAAAAACAAGAGCAAGAAACAATGGGGGAAACTTGCTGCTCTCTCTGGCCTGGTCAACACTAATAGTTTATATTGAATTTAGCAGCGTTAAATCACATTAACCCTGCACCTGTCCACACAACAAAGCCCTTTATATCGATATAAAGGGCTCTTAATACCGATATCTGAACTCCTCCCAGACGAGGGGAGTAGTGCTGAAATTGGTATTGCCATGTTGGATTAGGGTTAGTGTGCCTGCAATTCCACGGTATTGGCCTCCAGGCACTATCCCACAGTGCACCATTGTGACCACTCTGGACAGCAATCTGAACTCAGATGCACTGGCCAGGTAGACAGGAAAAGCCCCACGAACTTTTGAACTTCATTTCCTGTTTGCCCAGCGTGGAGCGCCGATCAGCACAGGTGACCATGCAGTCCCAGAATCCAAAGAAAGCTCCAGTGTGGACCGTACGGGACATGCTAAGCTAAGGCTTTTTCTCAGCTCATTTCACCACCCTCTATCCTGCTGGGGTTGAGTTTATCACAGGTGTTACCCAAAATTGGGCCAGCTAGTAAGCGTAGGGAGGACTAATGACCCTCCAGAGTTTGGCAGAAAGCAGTAGGTTCATTAAACTGACAGCTAAGCTCAAAAGAAGAAGAGGGGGGAGTGTCACACTCACACTTGCATACTCATGCTCCCAGGACAGGCACAGCGTTGGAGATGTCAGGATTCTGCAAGGGAACTGTCCCACAGCGCAGCTATGGATGGTGCGATTAAGGTAAGTCTTCCTGAGGCACAATGAAATACAACACAGAGAACCACTGGCCAGGCGGTCGGGCAAAGGGCATTCACTGGAGGTACAAGCTTGTGAGTGACTCCCGAGCACATGGCCCCTTCCCCTTTTAAAGACCTGCACCTAATGGTCTGTGACTAGAGATGACTTGGCTGCATCTGGTTGGTCACACTCCACCTTGGGCAGTGGCCATGCTCTGGTTATGCAAGTGCTGCCTAATTAGAGTCCCAGACACCTTGCCTACCTGGAAGTTCTTCTGCTCTTTAACCAGCCCATTCATCCCTCGAGTAGTCCAGGAGGGAGCGGAAGGGGTAAAGCCACTTCAGAGGCATTCAGAGAGGGAGAGGAGACAAAAGTGGGAGCAGGGGAAGTATAACAGACATTTTGAGCATAGAAATCACTGCTGCTCCTACAACAGCAGGGAAAGGCTAGTAGGAGCTGGGAAAATTAAGCCATGATGCTTCTGCCCGGTTTTGAATGAGGGACCTTTTGCATGTTAGGCAAATGTGATAACCACTACACTACAGAAACTTTGTTGCAGGGGTCTGCCTGTCCCTTCATAAGAACATAAGAATGGCCAGACTGGGTCAGACCAAAGGTTCATCCAACCCCGCATCCTATCTGCCAACAGTGGCCAATGCCAGGTGCCCCAGAGGGACTGAACCTAACACCTCCACCCTCGGACAAAGAGAGACTAGGGATCCCATTCCTTACCCATCCTGGCTAATAGCCATTCATGGACTTAACCTCCATTAATTTATCTGCAAAAAGAAATAGGAGTACTTGTGGCACCTTAGAAACTAACACATTTATTTGAGCATAAGCTTTCCTGAATGCATGCAGTGGAAAATACAGTAGGAAGGGATAGATATAGAGATAGATATAGATACATAGAGAACATGAAAAAACGGGTGTTGCCATACACACTATAACAAAAGTGATCAGTTAAGGAGAGCTATTATCAGCAGGAGAAAAACACCCTTTTGTAGTGATAGGATGGTCCATTTCCAACAGTTGACAAGAAGGTGTGAGTAACAGTAGGGGGCAAATAAACATGGGGAAATAGTTTGACTTTGTGTAATGACCCATCTGCTCCCAGTCTTTATTCAAGCTTAATTTAATGGTGTCCAGTTTGCAAATTAATTCCAATTCAGCAGTCTCTTGTTGGAGTCTGTTTTTGAAGTTTTTTTGTTGTAATATTGCGACTTTTAGGTTTGTAATAGAGTGACCAGGGAGATTGACGTGTTCTCCAACTGGCTTTTGAATGTTATAATTCTTGACATCTGATTTGTGTCCATTTATTCTTTTACGCAGACACTGTCTGGTTTGGCCAATGAAGGAAGGGGCTCGATTCAATGGTTCCTTCAGTTCTAGGGTACATCCATTATCTTTCTTTTTTTTCTTACCTCACATCAGACCCAGGACTTGCACCCAGCAGTTCTTGGGGCCGTGGGACAGAACTGAACTTCACTGGCAGCAGTGAGGGAGAATGGTTGGGAATGAGCTGTCTGGGGAATATTTTAATCCTTATCTAATTTTCAGAGAATTAAATCAATGCAGCTTCCACTTCTCCATCTCTCCCAAGGAAATAACGTTTCTGTGCAAAGTACACAAACCTTTTAACAATAAGAAGTGAAATGAAATGGCCACATGATGGCAACAGAATCTAAGAAATTGGTTTGTCTCTGGGGTGCCACATGTACTCCTGTACTTTTTGAGGATACAGATTAACATAGCTGCTCCTCTGAAATGTAAGAGATGAGAAGCCATGTTCTTGTTCAATGAAGCTGAAAAGGGCGATGTATTCTCTTTGATTTTGAGGCCCCTGCTTTAATCCACTAGACACCCCTTTCCTCCTACAGCTAGGAATAGAACCCCACAGTCATGCTAGTTGCAACCTCTGACCTTACCATGAAGGAGGAATGCTGAAACCCCTGTGCTGTCCCGTCAGGTCCTTGCCTGTACTGCCATTGAAACCCAATGGGGTTTCCTTGGGCAGTTTTGACACTCTCAGAAAGGGTGCAATTTTAGGAGCAGGTTCCAAATAGTGCAATTAACCAGCCAGAAAGGGCAGCAGGTGTCAGTGTAGGAGCCATTGAAATAACTCTGCACTTACTTAGATGCAGACATAGCAAGCTCTATGGTTGGTAAACTTACAGAGACTCTGCTCCTGCTCATGAACTAGCAGCCCATGACTTCTAAACAGCTGCCATTTGGATGCATCTGAAAGTTACAAGGAACAATTATCTGTGTTAAAGGAAGGCTGCCATTTATTAGAGCCCCAATTGATACCGTGTGCGCAAAGAGAGGTTTGAATGTGTTACAGGGAGTTTGGGAAATCTTGATTATTTTAGTTTTGTAACAGGCTCCTGTCCACCTCCAGTAGAGTTTTCAGTCCCAATGGCAACTTACTTACCAAATGTCATACAGACTAGTCCATTCCTCCCAAGTGGATGTGGTTCTTGTTCTTCTGCACATTGTTGCCCATGGAGGCCAAGGACCTGCAAAGGAGTTTTCATGTGCCTTTGTTTAATTGACAAAAACAAGCCTAGACACTTAGAGGATTGGAAGTGATTTCAGCAGAGGAACATGTTTGCTAGGTTTTTATGCATTTGCATAGGAAAGCATGAAGTGTGTCTATTCATTTCAGGGACCCTTATTTAGTGGAGCTTCTAAACAGACTGGAAATGGAATTATTTTTAAAGAAGGAGTAGGTTTGTAAAGGGGCACTTGGATTTGAACCAAGGACTACTTGATTTACAGCCAAACACTGTACCACTGAGCTATACTCCCCTGACATTTGCCAAGGCAAGTCAGTGATCTTAAGGATTTTGAAGGATGGGCTCTGCCTCAGAGAGCTCCTTTTCTATTCCCAGACCACAGGGCTTTTAAAAATGGGGTTTGATTAAACTTTATATATACATGTAGACACCACAGCGTGCACATACACCAGCATAGCTTCCCCCACTGACATAGCTACCACCTCTTAGGGAGATGGGTTAACTACACGGACGGGACAGCTCTCTCCCCTCCACTTAGAGCATCTTCATTATGTTAATCACTCTGGCTTAATAAACAAGCTGCTCTCTATTGATGCGTGCACTTGTCAATAAAAGCTTTTGATCAAACCTTGCTGGTGTTGCCTGTCTCTCTCACGGTCAGACAACAAACTTTGCCGTCTGGGTTAGAGTCCCTGACATTCCTAAGTGGAAAACACTGAGAAACAGCAGCATATCTCACAAGTGCTGGGAAAAAGTGAGATAAGGAAGAGGCTGCATTCCTGGTATAGTACCAACTGTGCGGTGTTAGGAACTGTTCCTTTGAAGAACTGATAAGAAATCCCAGCATCCCTGTTTTCACTCCTTGGTTCAGTTCTCTGTCTGTTTTAACTCCCCTACATTCCTAACTTCTGGTGCTTGCTAAGATATTGTTAATCACCTAATGCTGTAAAACATGTATACTAAAAGTGTCTCGTTTCTAGTTGTTAAAAGAAGGGGGTGGGTTGCTCCTGTAAATAATTTATGATGGATGTAGGTGGAACCCTTCTGCCAGGCTGAATTGATAGCAACAAGGACTGGGTTCAATACATAGGGGTCCCTTCCCTATAACGTAATGCAAACCAGCTCGAGCCCTCACCCAGTGACATGGGAAAATTTTACATACGCACCCCTAGGTGCCTCAAAGAGGCAATACTTCCCCTCTCTCAAGCACAGAGTCTGGGTGTAGCAGAAAACGTTTAATAACGTGAGATAAACAACATAGCATTAAATTGGGAAAACACCTCAACTAGGCCGTGTCCTTTTCCCTGGGCTCTAGAGTCTAGAAATCCCGAAATCACCCCAAGACTCCAAAATCCAATACTTCAAATGTTTCAAGACTCCAGTAACCCCAAAATCACCCACAGTCCCACAACCCCAGAGTTCAAGAGTCTATCTGCAGGGTTTTTCCCCTGCCAGCCTGGGTAGAAAGGGACACCTTACGTGGTCCACTGCTGACTGCCCTGCCTCTTTGTGGGATTCTGCTTCCACCTTCCCCACAAACTGCTCAGCTCCATCCACCAGCTGCTCTGCTCTGCCAGCCGACCTGTGATCTGCGCCAGCTGTCTCCAAAAACTGCTCCACTCATCTCACTCCGTGGGCCACTCTAGCCATCCCACAAACTGCTCCACTCCATCAGCTAGTCTAGTCTACAATATAGTTTCAAACTCCTCCACTAGTTAAAACAGCTCTTTAGTAGTTTCAGCTCAGGAACCTGGAACTACAATTCTTAAAAGAATTAAAAACCAGCTCTATTATTCCTCCATTAAAAAAGAAGAATGTGCAATTGGTGTTTCTGGTTCACCCAAGGAGCCCACTCCCTTGTCTAGCGAGTGCCACTCAATTGATGGTGAGAATCCCTGTATCTAGGCAGTTTCACAGTACCTCATCCACAAAATCAGGGTGACAGCACTCCACATCTCATGCCCCAACAACAAATAAACTGGGGATACCACAGCTGCCAAAACAAGCATCTCAGGCTGCCGTGGCCATGTCAGACGGGGTGGGTGTGCCTATCCAAACACGATCAGCCCCTGAAATTCTTTTCCACACTTGCCATAATTCACCACCAGATGTCAGGGTAGAGTTCATCTTGATTCTGCTTACATAGGTATCTGTGCCCTCCACAACCCTCTAATCCCACCGGGACCCATCTAGCCTGGATAAAGGTATCTGTACTCCCCACAAACCTCTAAGCCCCCCAGGGAACCCACAAGCCCAGATGTAGGCATCTGTACACCCCACACACCCCATAAGACCCACAGGACCCTTCCAGACTGTAGGTAGGTATCTGTGACTCCCAGAGCCCCACAAAGACCCTCGGGACCCCTACAGCATGGATGTTTGTATCTGTGACCCCCACAAACCGCCTAAGCTACCCAGGGCCCCCTACCATCATGATGTAGGAATCTGTTCCCCTCCAACACACCTAATTCCCCCCGGGACCCCCCCAGCCGAGACACAGGTATCTCTGACGCCACGAATCCCCTAAGCCATGACAGGACCCCTCCAGCATGGACATAGGTATTTGTGTCCACACAACCCTCCTAAGACCTCCAAAACCCCTCCAGCCTAGACGCAGGTATCTGTGCACCCCACAACCCTCCTAGTCCACGATGGGACCCCTCCAGTCTCGACATAGTTATCTGAGTTCCCCACAACCCCCCTAAGTCCCCCGGAACCCCTCCAGCGTATATGCAGGTATCTGTGCCCAACATGAACCCCCTAAGGTCCCTAGGACCCCTCTTGCGTGGATGAACCTATCTGTGCCCCTTACAAACCCCTAAGCCCCCCCCCAGGATCCCTATAGACCGGACATAGATATGTGTGCACCCTCACGAACCCACTGATCCTCCCAGCGACCCCTACCGCATGGAAGTAGGTATCTGTACCCCAAAATGCCACAAAGCAACCCCAGGACCCCTACAGCCTCGATATAGCTATCTGTGCCCCCGCACAACTCCCTAATACCCCCAGAACTCCTCCAGCCTGGACGTAGAGATTTGTGACCTCCAGGAACCCCCTAAGCCCTCCCCAGGACATCTCCAGCCTCAGCATAGGTATCTCTGCCCTCCACAAGCCCTCTAAGATCCATAGGGCCCCCAGCAGCCTGGTTGTAGCTATGTGTATGCCACACAAACCCACAAGCTCCCCTGGGCCCCCTCCAACCGGGTGGTAGGTATCTCCGCAACCACAACCCATTAAGTCCCCCAAGGACCCCTCCAGACCATTCGTAGGTTTCTGTGCCCCTCACCAACTCCCTAAACCCCCAGGGACCACTACAGCCTGGACGTAGGTATCTGTGCTCACCACAACCCCCTAAGCCGTCCAGGGACCTCTCCAGCCTCTTTGTGCATTACCCTGTGTGGCAACACGGTGTCAATATTGCTCTGGGAGAGAAAAGCTTTGTGCATTACCCAGTATGGCCACATGGTGTCACTGTTCCTCCACGCAGCAAATGCTTTGTGCATTACCCTGCGTGGCCACACAGTATCACTGTTGCTCCATGCGGGATATGCTCTGTGCGTTACTGTGATGGAGTAGGGTCTGTCTGTGTGGGGGATGGGAGAGCAGGGGGTGACTTTAGGACCAGACACGTGTTCAGCCTGTAACCTGAGCTAGGCAGGAGGGAGGAGTTCAGCACCTTTACCCGGGAAGCTGGACACAGGAAGGGGCCAGCTGGAGGGAATTGGGTTAGTTCAGTTTCGGTTTGGTCTGGGTAGTTCGAATTCAGGGATTCCCAAACTGGGAACTAAGTTTCCTGAACCCCCAGAAGGACTTGATTGCGGGGTCCTGCTTCTGCCTCCAAGCTCTGCTGTATCCTTCGCTCCTGTTGTCCAATAAACCTTCTATTTTACTGGCTGGCTGAGAGTCACAGTGAGTCCCAGGAAGACGGGTGCAGGACCAGACTCCCCCACACTCTGTGACAGACCCTAAGCCCCTCCGGGACCCCTGCAGCCTGGACGTAGGTATCTGTGCCCCCCACCAAACACCTAAGACCCTCGGAGACCCCTCCAGCCTGAACTTAGGTATCTGTGCCACCCACAACCCCCCTAAGTCCCCCCCCAGGGACCTATACAGCCAGGACATTTCTATCTGTACCCCATATAGATTCCATAAGCCCCCTGGGAAACTCCAGTGTGCACGTAGGTATATATGCCCCTCAGAAACCCTCTAACCCCCCAGGAACCCCTACAGCCTGGACATAGGTATTTGCACTCCCAGAACCCCCCCTACCCTCCCCCCCAGGACATCTACAATCTGGACATAGATATCTCTGCCCCTCACGAAACCTCTAACCCCCCTGGGACCGATACAGCCTGGACATTCGTATCTGTGCCCACCCGAACCCCTAAGTCCCCCCTGGGATCCCTACAGCCTGGACATAGGTATCTTGGGCCCCCACAAATCCCCTAAGACTCACTGGATGCCTCCAGCCTGGACGTAGGTATCTATGCCCCCCACTAACCCCCTAAGCCCCCGTGGTACCACTACAGCCTGGATTTAGGAATATGTGCACCCCACGAACCTCCTAAGCCCCCTTCGGACCCCTAAAGCCTGGAGATTGGTATCTGTGTCCCCCCCAAAACTCTCTAAGCCACCCCGGGACCCCTACGGCCTGGACGTAGGTATCTGTGCACCCCAAGGGCCTAAGATCCCCCAGACCCCTACAACCTGGATGTAGGTGTGACAGTGCTGCCCGTGGGAGCCAGCTCAGGTCTCTCAATCAGGGTGAACTGCAAACAAAACAGGGCAGACAAATCCCAAATGCTGGTGGTTATTCCAATACTTAGATTTACCAAGCAGGACAAAACAGCTTCTGTAGTACCTCACTGGTTACTTAGAAGTTTAAACCACGCAGTTCCCTTAAAGTACCCAGTCTCAGGCCTCCATCCAGACACACCTGTCAGATATGATGATGATTTCTGAAAATCTTACTTCATCATCTAAAAGAAAAGATTCTTCCGATCCCAAAGGATCAGCCACATACCCAGGTTCAATTATAACTTAAATCTCACCCAAAATACATGCTATAGCCAATTCTTATTAACTAAGCTAAAATTATTAGAAAAAGAAAGAGAGAGAGTGTTGGTTAAAAGGTTAATATACATATAGACTTGAATTCAATTCTTGAGGTTCAGATACATAGTAGAGGTGAGCTTGTAGTTGCCAAAAGTCCTTTTAGAAATACTCCATAGGTTATTGTCCAATTTCAATATTCAGGGGGGGCTTCAGTCAATGACTGGGGATCTCAATCCTTGTGGCTTAAGGATTCCCCCTCTTGAACCCAAAGCAGATCTGAGATGAAGAAGGATGTGTCCCAGGCTTCTTATACATTTCCAGCAGCCTTTCGGCCTGAGAAAACAGTAGGCTTAACTCTCCTTCCAAACATCCTGGCAATTAGTACAGGGTAATTTATCGATCAAACAGAATACAGGTTACCACAAATACCCTTCAAATACAGGTTACCACAACCTTCAAAGAGACACATAGATAATTATACTATTTCACTCAAGTATCATCATATATGTTAATATTCCTTTTTTGCCCTTTGAATTAAAAGTATAGCAACAGACAAGACTTGTTTGTTTACATCACAAGACCTGAGCAAACATCTCCCCTTCTACCTCTAACACTGCAGACTTGCATTTCAAAGCTCTGTTCATTTACATATCTTGCTAACCAGTTCTTAAGGTTCACCCATGAGTCAGGTCAGTCGGTGAGGTGAGTTAATTAACTCTTTCTGGCCCTGCCACCTTCAATGAGATATTATATTATACTTATAATGTCACAGTTGTGGTGAGTCGACTGCTGCAGCTCCCCGTAGAGTCTGCCTGCGTCTCTCACCGAGCTGGAGTACAGCAGTCGAGGGGAGAGCACTCTATGTGTTGCATCTACACTGGTCGCTATATATCAACCCCCGCTGGATCGATTGCTGCCCGCTGATTCGGCAGGTAGTATAGACATACCCTGAGTATCTGGTGATCGGAGCTGGACCCCGGAGGGGGGACACATTGAAGGAACTCAGGGGTTAAGGTGCCTCTATTGTCAATTGTCAGGGCTGCTGTGGCTCAGAGGAGGGTGCTTGACTGCCTGGCAGGCTTAGGCACCGCAAGCCTGGGACGCGGGAGATGTGAAAGCGGCCACGGTGTGCTCGGGGTGCTCGTGCCTGGAGCAGGGGTGAGCTGGGGCGAGGGGTTTGCCGCAGGGCAGAGCAGGGGAGTTGCCACAAGAGGGGCACCTCAGGGCGGGGGCAGGGGGGAAGGACGCAAGGTGGAAGTTTTGCCTAGGGCAAGAAACATCCTTGCAACAGCCCTGCCCAATGCCCTGCCTGCAGCCAGCCCTGCCCTCCCTGCCCTGCCCTGCCCGCAGCCAACCTCTGTCTCCAGCCAGCCCCTGTACCTTCTGCCCTCCCTGCACCAGCCGCATCCTCCCTGCCCTGCCTGCAGCCAGCCCCTGACACACCCCCTGCCCTGTCTCCAGCCAACTCCTGCCACACCCACCCTTGGCCCTGCCCAAAGCCAGCCAGCCCCCACACCTCTCCAGCCTGCACCAGCCCTGCACCCCCCTGCCCTGTCTCCAGCCAACCTCTGATGCACCCCCCTGCCTGAATCCAGCCAGCCCCACATCCCTTGCCCTGCCTGCTGCCAGACCCTACCTCCAGCCAACCCCATGTCCACTGGTGCCCTGCAGTTCCCAAGGCAGTAACCCTGCACATCTGCTTCAATGAGGGGGGCAGGGAGCAGCTGGGACCCACACATGTGCACACCCTAGGGTGATCAGACAGCAAGTGTGAAAATTGGGAAAGGGGGTGGGGAGTAATAGGATCCTAGATAAGAAAAATACCCCAAAATTTGGAGTGTCCCTATAAAATCGGGACATCTGGTCACCCTAGCACACCCTCAGGACTCCTGAGTTCCATTGCTGGGTTTCCTGTTGGTTCCACTGCTGGTTGTTTTTCCTTTGCCTGAGGGACTTTGGGCAAGTTGCTCCCCCCTCTAGGGACTCTGTCCCCAGCAGTCACGTGGGGATTTCATACTTTCCCACTATTGGAAAGTGCTGGGAGAATCCCTCAGCAAAAGCTGCTCTGACAGTGCTAAGCAGCCTCTGACACATTCAAGGCCCAAACTGCCCAGGAGGAGTGTTTGGCTCTGGGGTTTCACTTCAGCCCTGTCTAGAGAGAGGGGCCCAGCCATGGAGTTTGGCTCAAGAAGACTAAGTTTCCAATTTGTTAAGGGCGTTTTGAATTCCAATCCTGTGCTCCTGGTGTCAGTTGCAAATTTTAGAAGCATGGTCTCACTGCATTTTCCAAATCATTCATGAAAATATTGAATAGTACCGGACCCCGAACTGATCCCTGCCAGACCCAC